>NW_023250078.1:0-2023 GCF_002007445.2 Ailuropoda melanoleuca | reverse complement strand
TGACTGCTGGTCGTGCTTACAATGGGCATATATTTCCTAAGATTTTGGCAATATCCAGATTTACAAAATATACTGCATAGGACATATAATTTGGAAGGTCTCTATTTCAGAAGGAACGGGGCCGATAGAATGCATGAGAAAAGTTGACCCTATCTTAAGAGGGGCTTTAACCTGAGGGTGAGGTGCCAGGCAAAGTGCAGACGTCAAACTTTTTTGGCAGGGACCTACTAGGGNTAGTTTTGCCAAATTTAATCTTTTTAGACTTGATGTTTCAATTACGTGGCTTGCTGAACTGCGCCAGACATCAGTGACATCATTAACTCCTACACCTTGAAAGAAGGAACTAATTTATGTCGTTTATCTTTAAATCTGTAGAGTGTCTTTACCTTTAAATTTCATTCGAACAGCACCAGTAGCTAGGCAGTAGGAAGCGCTAAAGAGATCAGCAAAAGGGGTGTGGAGTATGTAGATAAACGCAGTGACTGCTGGTCGTGCTTACAATGGGCATATATTTCCTAAGATTTTGGCAATATCCAGATTTACAAAATATACTGCATAGGACATATAATTTGGAAGGTCTCTATTTCAGAAGGAACGGGGCCGATAGAATGCATGAGAAAAGTTGACCCTATCTTAAGAGGGGCTTTAACCTGAGGGTGAGGTGCCAGGCAAAGTGCAGACGTCAAACTTTTTTGGCAGGGACCTACTAGGGTTTTGAAAATGGTCTTTCCTGCTGGGGAGGCTTCTTGTTTCGTTTCTCTACGTGCTGACGTTTTGTAATTTCANTGCTGGGGAGGCTTCTTGTTTCGTTTCTCTACGTGCTGATGTTTTGTAATTTCCTCAAATGTGGGAAACTCCGCAGCATAGTTTGTGGTAGTTGCGGACTGCGTTCGTCTTTTCTCGCGCTTTCTTCTGGTTTGTGTTTCTTAAACATAGGTTGTCTTATAGGGTTTGTGGTTCTGAGTCCTTGTAGGGAGTTTTTAAGTGGAAGTGTGTGTTGATGTTATTCTGAAGTGGGTTGAATTTTTTATCAGTTTCTCGGTTTAAGAGGCAGGTGTTTTTCGGTGGGTTTATTATGTTAGTGTACAACATCAAGAAAACTAGTAGTTATAGAACAGTGTCATTAAGTGGTGCTTAGAGTATATGTGAGCTTTTATTGGTTTGGTTACGTTGTGCATGTGTTTGTTACTGTATTCCGCATGTGCTGATCTTCGTAATTTTCTCAAATATGGAAAACTGGACTGCATGGGTTTTGGTAGCAAGGGATTGCATTTGCACTTTTCATTGGTAACTTGCACTTTGAAATGATTCGCTTATTACTGCTTTTACTTCGTCAATATGGCTTTCTGTAATCATTCTATTATCTATGATAATATAATGATGTGTGCAGCAATTACTGTTTGTGTGGGCGTTCACTTAGTACCATTTGTTTATCGAACGGAGTGGAGTGTTCCCTTCTGTTGACCACTGGAGGGCTCACTTCGCACCACCTTAGGCGATCTGCATGTTTTCGCACTCGATTGTTCCCTTGGTGTGTACTGTAAAAGAACAGGAAAAAGAGGTTTCTGGGAAAGTTTGAGCACCTAGAAATGCACCTAAGGTAGAGGATAAAGGGGATAATTTAAGGGACTGTGTTCAGTTTGTTGATTAAGGGTGTGAAATGATTACTTTGAAGAAGGCTGGGTGTTTATTATTTACCACTTATACTTAACTGAGTAGTTACAATTTCAGAGGGGTTTCTTTTCAGGTATGTCTCATGAGCTGGAATCGTAAGATTTTCCCGAAAATGAGGAACTGGGCTACAGTATACNTCTGCTAGTGAAAGTGTTTTATGTTTTCTCTGAGACCTTGATTTTTACCCCCAAATAATTTTATTAAAGTAGCATTATGCATGTGAAACCATCCTACAGAAAGATTGAACCTGAATAACACTCCCTGATCCACCCTTTCTTATCCTGCCCCATTCTTCTCCCCAGAGCACTCCTTTTTTTTTTTTTAAGTAAGCTCTAGGCCCAACATGGTG
>NW_023250077.1:0-808 GCF_002007445.2 Ailuropoda melanoleuca | reverse complement strand
GCTGCCCATACCGGGTGGCACTTCCGGCTCCCCCATCATGCCTCACTTCTGCCCCGTCCAGATGCACACTCTCTGCGAGGGCCACACCTACGGGCTCTGCTGCCTGCCATAACTCTGGTACACAGCAGGTGCCTAAAAAGTGCTGAGGCTGGTGAGGCCTCCTGGCCGATCGGGGGGCTGACTATGGAGCTGGATGCACTCAGGGAGATCCACTCCCCCACCATGTGGGTCAGGCACCGCCCAGCCCGCAACTGTCCCGCCCCACGTAATCTGCCTGNTTGCTGTGTGGACGGCTGGGGTGCAGAGGGTCCCATCTCTACATCCACAGTCCGGAGATCACACAGTGAGACCTGGTGGAACCGGAATACGGACCAGGACATCCGCTCTGGACCGGGGGATATCAGGGAATGGACCAGAGGCTGGAGGGAGGTGTGCCCCTGCCCTGCCCTGCCCTGTCCTGCCAGGGAGAGGTGCTCACCGCATCCATCAGGGTAAACTGCTCTGCCACCAGGTCGGGAGGGAAGGCCAAGAGGTGAGGCTTCTCATTCAGGCCATTTTCTGCAGCCACAGGTGAAGGCCAGGGAGACCCGGGTGCTGGAGCTGCCTCCAGCTTGAGAGTTTGACAGAGATGGTTCGGGCTCTGAAGCGGGTGCTGGGGCTGCCTCGGGCTCTGGGGCGGGTGCCGGGGCTGCCTCAGGCTCTGGGGCGGGTGCCGGGGCTGCCTCAGGCTCTGGGGCGGGTGCTGGGGCTGCCTGGAGCTCTGGGGCGGGCAGGAGAGTTGGTGCTAAAGCTGGCTCTAGTTCTGGAG
>NW_023250076.1:0-1440 GCF_002007445.2 Ailuropoda melanoleuca | reverse complement strand
ATTAAACTTAACATAGTCTTAAAGTTGAATAATACCTTAGCCTGCCACTGACAATAAAAGGGTTTTAAATGGTTTAGTTCTGATCTTTTCTCTCCCAATTTAAATAATATTATGTCATAGAGATATTGATAGTTCCACATATATATGGGAACTTAAAATATGATAAAGATGGCAGTAAAACAAATTATGCATTACTGAGAAAAGTTCACTAAATGAAATAAAACAAAACTGATGAGAAAGAAAACAGCNTTCTGATCTTTTCTCTCCCAATTTAAATAATATTATGTCATAGAGATATTGATAGTTCCACATATATATGGGAACTTAAAATATGATAAAGATGGCAGTAAAACAAATTATGCATTACTGAGAAAAGTTCACTAAATGAAATAAAACAAAACTGATGAGAAAGAAAACAGCAGCCATTGACATTGGAGAGCTAGGTCTTGCTGCTAAGAGCTGGCCTTTCACTCAGGGATTAGAGTTAATGTTATGTGGAAAATAAACAATTCAACAGAATACCAATGTCAGAAAAGGCCATTCTGTGACCATAATGAGTTAAGACAAAAGGAAGGTCATGCCTTAATCATGTGTGAATGTCACCAGCTAGACCCCAAGACCTGACCTTTACTGCTCACCTGCCTGTATCCAGTCACCATTGTCCCACATTTTTCCTTAAGCTCTTTGTAGCTTATCTTTTAACTCAGGCAAGACTTGAGGGGCATAGCATTCCATGATGGAAACTGTAGCTACCCTGCAAGCAATAATGACTGCCCAAAGAGTTCTGGCCAGCTGGACCACCCAGATTATTTTGAACTTAACCCCTGACTCATGCCTGTGCAGATGGACAATGGAGTGGACCCATGGAGTGACCAACAGTTACTTTTACCTCATTATCCCCACCCAAGGAGAAGCACAACCTTATTTACACATCATAAAATGTATGTAGAGCCAAGCATAAGGCGGCACAGGTGCCTTATGGAAACTTGCCAATACATACAACACAAGGTTCCCCTATCTAAATATTCATCCTAGCCCTAAATAAATGGAACCTATTCACCCTTGCTCAGAGAGTCACAGCTTTGGAAGTTATTCCCCATGACCAAATAAAGTTTTCTTTGTGCAACAACTCACCTGGTGTAGTTTCCATCTGTGACTCACCAAGGAACAAACTCACGTTAGTTTGGTTACATGAGCACAGACAACAATGGGGACATTTTCAAAACCATAAAAATTACTGACCTTTTTCCTTTCCTGGTTAATGAGTGACCTCTGTTTTGTTTTCTTTGTGAATTATAGTTTCAGCCTCACTTCATTCTTCATGCCTCGTAGTTAGATTTGGTATAATACCAAATCACAGGATTACCACAGCTCCTGATACCACAGCTTCCAGAGCAAAGACTCAATCCAATGTGCCTTCTTCGAAATTATCTAAAATAT
>NW_023250075.1:1577-2011 GCF_002007445.2 Ailuropoda melanoleuca | reverse complement strand
AATATCAACGATCATCATCTCTCATGAGTAAGGGAGCATGAATGAAAAGTTTCAGGATTTTCGAGCACTCATCGCCGTTCTCATTGGTGATAAAGTAGAGCGTCCAGGAAAACACCTCCAGCGAACAGCAGCCTTTTCACTGGGGACCCCGATTCCACATTGGGTGTAGGGGCCTGGGGAGGATCCAGCCCTTAGAACCAAGAAACAAAGTGTGAGGGGAAAGCCCTTGAAGTCACGACGGCCTATTGGAAGGTGGAACATAAATCAAGGTGCTTTGGTACCGTGCGTGAAACACGACGCACACAGCACTGAGAAAGACAATTCGGCGAAAACCCACTTCCAACGAAATGTTTGCTCAATGGGGAAATCCTGTCAAAACTGCTGGCGGCAATCTATCAAAAAGGCCCAAAACACGTCCGTCAGAAACAAACCGT
>NW_023250075.1:1298-1536 GCF_002007445.2 Ailuropoda melanoleuca | reverse complement strand
CTGAGAAAGACAATTCGGCCAAAACCCGCTTCCAACGAAATGTTTGCTCAATGGGGAAATCCTGTCAAAACTGCTGGCGGCAATCTATCAAAAAGGCCCAAAACACGTCCGTCAGAAACAAACCGTACAGGGACCGTCTTAGCAATATCATCACCCTTCGTGAATAGGGAAACATGAGGGAATGTGGTCCCGGTAGCCTGACGAGAGTGCCCCATAGTGGTCTCTGAGACCCCACACA
>NW_023250075.1:483-802 GCF_002007445.2 Ailuropoda melanoleuca | reverse complement strand
AAATATCAACGATCATCATCTCTCGTGAGTAAGGGAGCATGAATGAAAAGGTTCAGGATTTTCGAGGACTCAGCGCCCTTCTCATTGTTAATAAAGGTGAGCGTCCAGTAAAACACCTCCAGCGAACAGCAGCATTTTCACTGGGGACGCCGATTCCACATTGGGTGTAGGGGCCTGGGGAGGATCCATCCCTTAGAACCAAGAAACAAAGTGTGAGTGGAAAGCCCTTGAATTCACGATGGCCTTATGGAAGGTGGAACAGGAATCAAGGTGCTTTGGTACCGTGAGTGAAACACGACGAACACTGCACTGAGAAAGA
>NW_023250075.1:250-393 GCF_002007445.2 Ailuropoda melanoleuca | reverse complement strand
GGCCCAAAACACGTCCGTCAGAAACAACACCGTACAGGGACCGTCTTAGCACTATCGTCACCCTTTGTGAATAAGGAAACATGAGGAAAAGTGGTCACGGAATCCTGACGAGAGTGCCCCATAGTGGTCTCTGAGACACCACA
>NW_023250075.1:0-175 GCF_002007445.2 Ailuropoda melanoleuca | reverse complement strand
AGCGCCCTTCTCATTGGTGATAAAGCAGAGCGTCTAGGAAAACACCTCCAGGGAAGAGCAGCCTTTTCCCTGGGGTCCCCGATTCCACACTGGGTGTAGGGGCGTGGGGAGGATCCAGCCCTTAGAACCAAGAAATAATGTGTGAGGGGAAAGCCCTTGAAGTCACGACGGCCTT
>NW_023250074.1:0-1115 GCF_002007445.2 Ailuropoda melanoleuca | reverse complement strand
GAAGGCTTTCCATACTTATTTTGTAGTTGGCTAACTTAATATTATTAAATATTTTTAGCGTTTCTATTAGCATTTTGGTAGATTTTCTTGAGGTTTTATTTAACAATGTATTAATTCAAGAAATATATTTCAAGCTGGTACTAAGAGGTGGAAACACAGTGGTCAACGTGACCAACACAGTTGCTTCTTCTCTGGTAGGGAAACATGTAATAATGGGTAGTGATGAGAACAGATCTTGTCAGTAAGGCTTCCAGGAGAGCCACAGTGATAACTCCATCCTTACAGATATTGAATCAGTAGTGGGAAGTCTACGGTCCTCCTAAACCACTTGCATGATAGGTAAATTCTACCAAATATTTGTGGAACATAATTCCAATCTTGGGGCAGTTCTTTAAGAGAATAAAAAAGTGAATGTTCCTTCTTTCACCTTATAAAGTTAGTATGATCTTGGGATCTAAACTAAAGGAGTCAGGTGTAAATGAAGACCTGGCGGCATCTGACATACGTATACCTGTAATCGTAGCTAGAGCTTTAATGCCCTAGTTTGATTTATCTTCAAAAGGCGAAGATGGTTGCATACTAGAACGTCCATGAATGTCATTAACAAAACTAGAGAGGAGGTAAGAGAGGAAATCAAATACAGTAGAGCCATAGTCTAACTTCTACACGTTCAAGTATATGTTTTTCATGCAAACAAAGGCAAATGGTTAAGCAGCACATGCTAGACGTGCTGGAGCGTTGCTCACTGCGGACGCCCATGAAGACAGGAGCAGGAGAAAGCATGTCTGTCCGCTCTGACCGTCTAGCTTGGGCCTGGTGATCTGAGAGAATCAGGCAGCAGACTCCAGGGAGGAAAAAAAGCTGTGGGCTTTTAAGCTCCATGATTAGGGAATCACTAACTCCTCTTGATGTGGTAGGGAGAGGGGCTGTGGGCCGAACCTGTTAGAGTGTTTGTGGCCAGCTTATACCAGGATTAGCCGTCTCAGCTCCACCCTGGCAAGATGGGCGACTGAAGTCCAAATCTTGTGCTTGGCCGGGATATACTGCTTCCAACAGTGGGTCTGAGCCACTTTCCTTAGAACTTTGCAGAAAAGCAGCTCTTTTCTGGGAGGTCA
>NW_023250073.1:487-764 GCF_002007445.2 Ailuropoda melanoleuca | reverse complement strand
CACTCTCGTCAGGCTTCTGCGACCACTTTCCCTCATGTTTCCCTATTCACGAAGGGTGATTATAGTGCTAAAACGGTCCCTGTACGGTGTTGTTTCTGACGGACGTGTTTTGGTCCTTTTCGTACCATTGCCGCCAGCAGATTTGACAGGTTTTCCCCAGGGAGCAAACATTTCGTTGGAAGCGGGTTTTGGCCGAATAGTCTTTCTCAGTGCTGTGTTCGTCGTGTTTCACTCATGGTACGAAAACCCCTTGATCCTGTTATACCCTCCATAAGGC
>NW_023250073.1:0-292 GCF_002007445.2 Ailuropoda melanoleuca | reverse complement strand
TACCAATGAGAAGGGCGCTGAGTCCTCGAAAATCATGAACCTTTTCATTCATGCTCCCTTACTCACGAGAGATAATGATCGTTGATATTTCCCTGGTCTGTGTGGGGTCTCAGAGACCACTATGGGGAACTCTCGTCAGGCTACCGCGACCACTTTCCGTCATGGTTCCTTATTTAAGAAGGGTGATGATAGTGCTAAGACGGTCCCTGTACGTTGTTGTGTCTGACGGACGTGTTTTGGGCCTTTTCGTTCCATTGCCGCCGGCAGTTTTGACAGGATTTCCCCAGGGAGC
>NW_023250072.1:0-750 GCF_002007445.2 Ailuropoda melanoleuca | reverse complement strand
GCCCTCCTGAGAGAAGATGGCACTTATTCTTATCCAAAGAGCGTCACAAATAGACAAATTCTGTGTCAGTGATAATAATGGCCATCTGTGGCCTCCTCGACGTCCCATAAAAGATGAAACTGAATCCTGAAGGACAGCAACGTATGGGAAAATATAAATACTCGCCTCCTTGGTCTCCGTGTGACTAAAGACTTTTAAAAGCCAATACTTTTATAAAGGGATATGCCTTCCCTAAGTTTCCGCGGACAAGGATCCATGGATAGAGATGGACACAGGCCCCCACGAGGCCTCTTTCTGTCTTGTTTCGGTTGCAAAGGTCAACACCACTGTTCCGCCTCCGTATTGTACCGTAACTATGGTCGTCACCTGACAATGCCTAAGGTTGTAAATTCATACAATTTTAATTTAAAACTGCTTATGGTCAAAATTCTAGAAACTCACACACACTAAGCATGCTGTTAAAGTGAGCCGGGGACAGAACTGTGCGGAGAGGAGAGAGAAGGGCAGAAGGGTGATTGCGAATAGGGAGAAGTGNTTGCAAATAGGGAGAAGTGGGAGAAACTTGTGCTCTTAGTTTTTACTTCTTTTTTGTGTCATACTTTAGTTGAGGTGTAAAAAATATTCACCTTACAGGGGCAGCTCCAGGAATTTTTACCCAGGTTCCCCCGTAACCTCCAAACAGATAAAAAGGCAGAATACGTCCCCCCCTCGCTAGTCAACAGCCACCCAGGCCTGCCCGTCACCCACGAG
>NW_023250071.1:0-1556 GCF_002007445.2 Ailuropoda melanoleuca | reverse complement strand
AGAACAAGGTTTTTTAACCAGGGATGGAGCACTGGGAAAATAGTATAATTTGTTTTCTTACTGCTCACCCTACTGTCTCTTTTCTTTATCCCCCCTTTTTCCATGGTTTTCCACCATTTCTTTTTTCCTGTTTTCCTTTACCTAGTGGCAATCTTAGACAAATGCCATGAAGAAGATCCCTGGGGTCCACACTCATATTTCTTGTACTAAATCCAACCACTTTCAGAAGGAGCCAATCCTATCTCAGTGCAATAAATATATTGTCCTAGAGCTTATTATATCCTTCTTTGAGTTTTAGTTGTATCATTATGTGTTTTCCTGGGATAAACCAAGGGAATTTACTGTGGCAGATATGTTACTAAATGAATGTTACGGTTATTACCTTAACTAAATAAACAGAGAAAAGGAAACACCTAGGAAATATAAAAAAAATACAAACAGAATTTTTTTATAACGTGTAGAATAGTGATCATTTTGTGTTCATAAGTAGCAAAGTCTATTTTAAAAGAGTGTATATGTGTGAGACAGAGACCATCAGGTAGAGTAAAAATGAGGTGTCAATGTCGGCAGCTGTGCTTTCCTCTCTCATTAGAAATAACTGTGTTTGCTGGATTTAAAAGAGAATTTCTATTGGAATTGCCCTCTCTGTGTCCATAGGAGTTAAAGTGACCTGATACTTTTACTGATTTTCCATTTTATTAAAACCTAGTTAAAATTAACTTCTTTCAAAAAACTTTCCTAGGTAATCTTTATAATAATAAAATTTATTTGCTTTGAATTTTCATATGATTTATTCTGGGGCTTCCTATTGCTCTCCTACAAGAGGTATTTGGAATACTTTGCAATGCTTTTAGTTCTTTGTACTACATTTATTGTTTTTATTTTTTATTCATCTATTTATCTATATCTATTTGTTTTGTTTCTTTCACCTATCTTCTTTCTCCTATTCTCAGTTTTTTTAATATATATTAAACAAAATTTAATGCCTGCTATTCTGTCACGTAACCTGAACATGGCCTTGAGGCTGTCAAATTCAATCTGCCCAGAAAGAAAGTATGTAAACATAAGAGCTGCCATAGCTACATTGTGGAAGCATGGATATGATTCAGGGGAAATGAAAAAGAGCAGAATTCATGAAAATGGTGCTGTTTCAAATGATTCCTGATAAATGTTTGCCTTTAAAATGGTGAAAAAAAATCCCAGATAAGAATAGCAAAATTTAGAATAGAGAAAAAAAAATGCGTTCTGAAAAATACACATAGTTCAGTGTAGCTGAACATAAGGGTATTAACATTTTGGAGATGAAGTTGGAGAAATGTCCAGGGTTTCAATTAATTCCATGTTAAATAATTTAGGCTTTATCCTGTAGACATAGAGCAACAGAGAGAGACACTAAAGACATTTAAGCAAAGTGGTATGTAATAAGCATTGTGTTGAGAAAGAACATTCTTGCAGTAATATAAAGATTGCTTCCTATGTATGCTACCTTGTTATTTATTTCTAAAATTTCTGAAAGAATGAGACTTCCTGTTTTCAATTGCTTTCTTCTCAAAGAA
>NW_023250070.1:0-1942 GCF_002007445.2 Ailuropoda melanoleuca | reverse complement strand
TTTATTGTAAACAGAACACATTCTCATGGTAGAAAATTTGGAAAATACAAGAGTTTAAAAAGAAGAAAATAGGGGCGCCTGGGTGGCATAGCGGTTGGGCGTCTGCCTTCGGCTCAGGGCGTGATCCTGGCGTTGCAGGATCGAGCCCCACATCGGGCTCCTCTGATGTGAGCCTGCTTCTTCCTCTCCCACTCCCCTGCTTGTGTTCCCTCTCTCGCTGGCTGTCTCTATCTCTGTCGAATGAATGAATGGAATCTTTAAAAAAAAAAAAAAAAGAAGAAGAAGAAAATAAAAATCAGTAATCCAACCACCTCGGAGAATACCGCTGTATTAACGTTATGCAGCTTTTAGACGGCTTATGCTNTTAAGCCGTGGATAAAGCGAGGCTATCTAGACTAGAGGAATGGATGGGCTGGACACAGTCTTCCATCAATACCACTGTCCTCAACTGGTTCTGACAAGAAATGAGCTGCAAATGTCCTTAGGTTATGGCGTCTGGCTAGGTCCAGAATTGCAGATATCCTGTGCTGTTTGATGGTGAATCTGTGTGCATTCAAGATGAATAGGTTGGCAACTTGGCTAGCCTCTTGTGAAAATCGAAACCTTGATTGGGCGAAAGGTCATCCACTCTGCGTAGGGGAGCTCCGAGAGCGGAGAGGCAAGCCGGGGGGTTTCTGCCCTCTTTCATGAGTGTTGAATGCTAGACACTCAAGGAGGATCCTCTTAAAACGGCGCTGCAAAGGAGGTGCGTCAAAGTAGAAATACAGAAGCCAGGTAACCTGGCCAGGAAAAGGTCAAGAGCAGGGTTGTGCGTCCATCCTTGTACCTCTTTCCTGGTAGTCTAGCTTGTGGGTCAACACCATCGAAGTTTTCACTAGCTCAGGTCAGCAACATTTCCTTCTCAGGCAATCACTGATATGTATTAGATGCCAATGTAATGTCAGAAACGTTGTGCACAGTTTTGTTGGTGTTTCCCACCTTCTCGCACCTTGTTTATATGACTTGTTCAGTAACGTAGGGATAATGTTTTCTGAGTCTACAGTACATCTCACTCCTGATCAAGTGGGTAGATAATGTGACTTCAGAAAGGAACATGTTGCCAGTGATTCGCGTGTGCCATTGAAACAGAAGGACCCACGCCCTTTAGCTGAGTTACCACGCTTGAGATGTTTTGAAGCTCTCACATCTGAGGTTTGGTAGATCTGTCATGGGAATCTAGCTGAGCAGCTGTGGGACACCTCGGGGTAAAGCATCCAACCTCCCTGGCACTGTTATAAGCACTTTATGCATACAAGCTCAAAAAGCCCTCCACAACCTGGTGAGGTGGGTGCTGCTGTCTCATTATAGATGAGGAAACAGGAATGGGAGGTCAAGCAAAGTATCCTCAGAAACTAGGTGGGTGTGATGGAGCCAGAATTTGAACCCAGGCAGCCTGGATTCAGAGTTTCTACTCTTAACCCCGATGAAAAGGGGATAGTAGAATCAAATGGCAATGTGAAAGCTGAANTCAAACGGCAATGTGAAAGCTGAAAAAAAAAATTAAAAAGTAAATGGTTCAAATAGTCAATAAACATGAGTATCCTGATAGGGACATGCAGATTACAAACTTTGAGTCTCTTTTTCATGTTCATCAGATTGGCAAAAATTTTAAAAACCTCGTAATACCAAGTGTTTGAGAGGATGTGGAACAAAGGAAACTTGCATACTCGGCTGGAGAAAGTGTAAATTGGTGCAATCACTTTGGACAGCAGTTTGGCAAGGTGAAGATGTGTGTACTCTGCAGCCCACTTCTAGGCTCCTGTCCTCCAAACTCAGACGTGTACCTGAGAAGATACATACAAGCCTTCATGATAGCATTGTTTGTAAGAGTTAAGAAATGGAAACAACTTAAATGTCCATCCATGGGGGAGTGGATAAAGAAATGATGGTATATTCATACAAT
>NW_023250069.1:0-716 GCF_002007445.2 Ailuropoda melanoleuca | reverse complement strand
TCTTGAAATATTACTTGTAAAGGCTAAATAGTGTTGGAGTACTTGAATACTCCAATTCTATGTAAGAAAAAATTGGTTCATTTTTTTTCCCTACTGTGAATAANTTTCCCTACTGTGAATATTTTTACAAAAAAGCAACTCGAAAGTACATGCATACCTCTATGATGGCTTAGTTAGGTATGATTTCTCAAACTGGTATGTAAAGATCAACATGAGTATATACAGTAATTTACGGAATTTATGGGGAACAATTTTGACAAGTAGGTTTTTTGTTTTTGTTTTTGTTTTTAAATACATCTGGAGTGTGAGGCAGCTGTCTCATGAATGTCTTCAAGGGAGGTCCCCCTGCATTTCCTCTGACCAAATGGTTGATTCTGAAAAAAGGGTTGGTAACCAGCCACCTACAAGCGAAAACATGCTCGTTAATGGTGGCATTACGTAACTGTGGGGAAAAGCTCTGAGTGTGAGTGGAAAACTCAGAATGAAAATTGAGGTAAAGACTGAGTAAACCATAGCTGTATACTTAACATTCCACGCAGATTAGAGTGTTATTTCAAGCCAAACGGAAGATTTTGCTTTATGAAGACACAGAGATAATTAATCTGTGTCAAATTGTCTTTTAAATACTTGTCTTCTGGATAATTCGAACTCACTGTTGCAGGAATTAATCTATCTCTCCTTAGCCATTTGTAACTGTTGACCTGACACGCATTTCC
>NW_023250068.1:0-1549 GCF_002007445.2 Ailuropoda melanoleuca | reverse complement strand
GCAAATACAGGCATCTGCATTTATAAATTTCCCTCTAAGCACTGCTTTCACTGTATCACATGCTGTGTTTTGTTTTCATTCATTATAAAATATTTTCTAATTTTCCTGTGATTTCTCTTTGATCTATTGTTTATATAGGAGTATGTTTAATTTGCACAAATTTCTGANATTTGCACAAATTTCTGGATCTCCTAAATTTCCTTGTCTTATTGTTTCTAATTCTACTACATGGAGACCAAAGAAAATGTTCTGTATGATAACAAGCCCTTCATATTCATTGAGACTTGCTTGGTGGGTTAAACTATGGTCTATCCTAAGGAATGTTCCATGTGCACTTGAAAAGAATGTGTGTGGTTGCTGTTGAGTGAAATGTTCCATAGATGTCTTTTACATCTAGTTTTTCATAATATTGTTCAAATCTTCTATTTCCTTGTTGATCTACTGTCTAGTGGTTTTTTTTTCTCTTAATATTGTAAGTGGAATGTTGATATCCCCAGCTATTTTGGGGGGTCTGTTTGTAGGTGCATATATGTTTATAATTGCTATACCTTGCTATGGATGACAATTTTATCATTACAAAATGTTTTTCATTGTCTCCAGTAACAATTTTTCTCCTAAAGTCGATATTGTCTGATATTACTATAGCCACTCCAACTCCCTTTTGGTTAATGATTGAAAGGTATTTTTTTCCATATTTTTAGATCTATTTATTTCTTTAACTTTAATGTGTGTCTATTCTAGACTGCATGTAGTTGTGTAATCATTTTTATGGGTTTTTTTTTTTGTACTTTCTCCCAATCTTTGCCTTTTAACTGGAGTATTTCATTTACTTACATTTAATATACTTACTGAAAAGGTGAGAATTTTGTCTGACATTTTGCTATTTGTTTTCTGTCCATCTTATGTCTTTGTTCTTCCCCTACTCTACCAATATTACTCTCTTTTGTAGTCAATATTCCTTAGTATACCATTATAATCCCCTTGTCATTTACCTTGCTATATTTTTGGAGTTTTCTTAGTGGTTTCCCTGGGGTTGCAATTGACATTTTAAGTTTTAACAATTTAATTCACATTAATACAACTTGATTTCAATACTACAAAAATTTTGCTTCCATATAGTGCCATTTCCTCTCTCTCTTTTGTGTGCTTATTGTCATACAAAGTGCATTTTTATACATTATATGCTCATCAATCAAGATTTATAATGATAGCTTTATACCATTGTCTTTTAAATCAGATAGGAAGGGGGAAAAGCACAAATTTAAAAAACACTTTATGGGGTGCCTGGATGGCTCAGTGGTTAAGCGTCTGCCTTTGGCTCAGGTCATGCATCCAGGGTCCTGGGATTGAGCCCCGCATCAGGCTCCCTGCTCCACTGGGACCCTGCTTCNCTTCTTCCTCTCCCACTCCCCCTGCTTGTGTTCCCTCTCTTGCTGGCTGTCTCTCCCTCTGTCAAATAAATAAATCTTAAAAAAAAAAAAAACACTTTAACACTGTGTTTTGTATTTACATATAAGTAGCCTTTATCAGTGCCTTTTATTTTTTATTT
>NW_023250067.1:590-801 GCF_002007445.2 Ailuropoda melanoleuca | reverse complement strand
TTTACAAAGTTGGCATACCATTTTACAATCCCATCAGCAGTGTACAAAGGTAAAATTTCTCCCAAATCCTTCCCAACACATATTATAATTTTTAAAAAAATTTTAGACAGCCTGTAGGTGTGAAATGGTATCTTGCTGTGGCTTGGACTTGCATTTTCCCGATGATGAATGATGTGGAAATCACTTACACCTGCATTATTGAATTATAAAG
>NW_023250067.1:0-192 GCF_002007445.2 Ailuropoda melanoleuca | reverse complement strand
GGAGACCCAGCGCAGGAAGATGCAGCCCGCTGCAAGGGGAGATGCCAAGTGACCCAGGGTGAGCACACAGGCCTTGCACAAAGCACGGGGCTCGCGGGGCCCAGCACAGGATGTGGGCACTTAGCTACGAGTCACGGGAAATCCCAGTGAGGGTGGCCCTGGTGGGGAGGCCACAGAAGGGTTCCAGAAGAG
>NW_023250066.1:587-804 GCF_002007445.2 Ailuropoda melanoleuca | reverse complement strand
ACCATTTACATTGGCACTGAGAACTGAGAGATAGAATTTTAATGATGCCATGTTGCCAATAAAGTCTTTGTATCAGTTGTGACTTTCTGCTCTGGATCACTCTTGGGGCCTTTTTACCTTATAGAACCCCTCTTAATATCTCCTGTAGGGCTGGTTTCGTGGTTACGAAATTGGTTAATGACTGGCGATTCTGGAACATCTTTATTTCTCCATCAAT
>NW_023250066.1:0-176 GCF_002007445.2 Ailuropoda melanoleuca | reverse complement strand
ATCGTTTCATAGAGTCAGTAATCTCCCGTAATCTACATTCATGGGCGTGGATTTTTTTAAGACCAGCTTCTATTTTTGTTTTTTCTTCTACTAGCCCATCCTCCCATTCGCTAATGTGTTCCTCTGCCTCGGTGACCCTGGCCGTCAGAGCCTCTAGTTTTGACTGCATTTGGCTC
>NW_023250065.1:0-563 GCF_002007445.2 Ailuropoda melanoleuca | reverse complement strand
CCTTTCCCTTAAGATCAGGAACACGACAAGGATGCCCACTCTCGCCACTATTATTCAACATACTACTAGAACTCCTTGCAACAGCAATCAGAAGACAAAAAGGGATGAAAGGTATCCAAATTGGCAAAGAGGAAGTCAAAATGTCTCTCTTCGCAGATGACATGATACTCTATATGGAAAACCCAAAGGAATCCACTCCCAAACTATTAGAAGTTATAGAACAATTCAGTAAGGTGGCAGGATACAAAATCAATGCCCAGAAATCAGTTGCATTTCTATACACGAATAACGAGACTGAAGAAAGAGAAATTAGGGAATCCATCCCATTTACAATAACACCAAAAACCATGCGTTACCTTGGAATTAACTTAACCAGAGACGTAAAGGACCTATATGNAGGACCTATATTCTAGAAACTATAGATCACTCTTGAAAGATATTGAGGAAGACATAAAAAGATGGAAAAATATTCCATCCTCATGGATCGGAAGAATTAACATCGTTAAAATGTCCATGCTACCTAGAGCAATCTACACTTTCAATGCTATCCCGATCAAAATACC
>NW_023250064.1:0-2414 GCF_002007445.2 Ailuropoda melanoleuca | reverse complement strand
TATCCCAGAGTGGCAAAACTCCCAGGGTCTGAGCATCCTTGGCAGAATAGTGCCAAGCATGTGCACAAAAACTACTGGCCATGGTTTTGGGGGTGTGGCAATTACCAGAGGCGCTGTTGTTAGCTCTGCGAGTTTCAATCACCTGAATTCACACTCCACATCTTTATTTTTTATGTTTCTTATGTTAACATTGTTTATATATCTGTCCAAGCTCTCTTCTTCGCATACAAGTTTTTATTGAGGTATAATTGACGTATAACATTAATAATAGCTTCAGGACTACAACATAATGACTCCACATTTGTATATATTGCCGAATGATCACCACAAAAAGTAACTTATCTAAGAAGTGAGTATGGATAAGCAAGTCTATAAATTATCTATTGCCGTGTAAAACCATCCCAAAACACAGTGGCTTAAAATGACTACCATCTATCATTGCTCATGAGTCTAAGGGTCAGCTGGGTAGTTCTGCCACTCTGGGATAGGCTTGGCTGGTCTCAGCTGACTCAGTGGGGCTTGCTCAAATATCTCTGGCTCGCTGACAGGTCAGCTGAAGGCTGCCTGGCCTTGGATGGCCTCCCTCATGGGTCTTACAGTTCCATAGCTGTTATCTGAGGTGACAGAGGTGATGTGGTCATGCATCCTTCATCACCCACAGGCTAGCTCAAGTTTATTCCCANTTATTCCCGTGATTCCCTCAGCGTTCCCATGGAATGAACTGAAGCCTGTCATGCCTCTTGAGGCCTCAGCTCCACATGAGTCCACCGTGACTCCTCCACATTCTACTGGCCAAAGCAAGTCACAGGCCACAGCTTAGAACCAAGGAGTAGGAAAATAAGCTAACCTCTTGACAGGCAGAGCAGCAATGTCACATTGGAAAGAGTGAGGCTATCAGGAAGAGAAGCCCTGTGGTCATTTTTGTAGACCTACCACAGGCAAGCAGTCCTAAATGAGAGTGTGGATAAGGAAGGCTCCTTAAAGCAGACATGTGTGGAGAGTGGCGTGGGAGCTCACATGACTGCATGAAGAGTGTGAATAGCAAAGTCATGGAAAGCAAGAGGAGCTCGGTTGGGTAGCAGATCGTCCAGTTGTCGAAAGGCAGGGTGAGGGACGATCACCCCGTGACCCAGGTTCTTCCCCAGGAGGCTGGGCCCCCGTGCGGCTGGTAGGCGGCCATGGGAGGTGCGCGGGCCGTGTGGAACTCTCTACCAGGGAGTCTGGGGGACCGTGTGTGATGACCTCTGGGACCTGCCCGAAGCAAACATCGTCTGCAAGCAGCTGGGGTGTGGCTGGGCCATTTCAGCCCCGGGCGAGGCCCACTTTGGGGAAGGCTCTGGGAGCATCCTCCTTGACAATGTGCACTGCCGGGGAGACGAGCAGCACCTGGAGGAGTGCTCCCACGTCGGCTGGTTTTCCCACAACTGTGGGCACGGAGAAGATGCCGGCGTGATCTGTTCAGGTAAACCCCTGCCCCCTCCCAGCCGGAGCCCAGCCTTGGCTCTTCCTCAGAGAATACCTTTCAAAAGACAATGTAAGTCTAGCTGTTGAAAAGGAACCGGTACATTTTTTGCTCACAGCAGATACTTTCATCCCTCACGCTTACAGGTGCTGAATACACAACANTGAATACGTAACAGTCTCACCCCGGGTAAGGAAGGCGATATTTACATGTGCAGTTTCCCAAAGTCTTGGGGAAGAAGTTCTGCTGGAAGCTGGATGTGTCATCCTCCAGACCGGTGGAGTGACTGGGACATGTGGAGTCACCTGACTCTCCAGTGGGAGAAACGGAGAGTACCTTAGAAATCATTTGATCCAGCCTCACTTCCCACTTATCCCCCATTTTATACACAGGGAGCAGATTCTGAATTTCTCTGACTTGTGTATAGCCCTTTCAGTCGGCCAGATCTGAGGGTTACAAGGCAACGACAATGAGATATGGGTAGGGGGTGGTTAAACCATAAGAAGGGGTTAAGGACTCTTCCTGCCCAGGTGCAGATGGCTGGTAGGCTGGACCTGGCCAAAGTCAAGGTGACCCAATTCTATTCGACCCTCTCCCTGCTTCTGCTTTGTTCCTGGTGCCCACAGAGCTTCTTTTGCTATTGGTTTTCCCACATGCTCTCAATGCCAGAACCCAGAGTTTTCCATGCCACTGCTCTCTCTCCTTCCTCGAACCCCCAGTTTCCCCCACGCCCTGCCCGCAGCTATCAGAGAGTGAGTCATGAATAAAGCTGAGTAGAACAGGTCTGATAAAGCTCCAGGCACATTCCCTCCTGGGTTGTCAGCTCTTGCAGGTGGGAACGGATTCGTCCCAGGGGGAGGTTCTGGGCCAGGTGTCACTGATAGGAGAGATGCGGGGGGCATGAAGGAGCGTGCACAGCCTCCTTGGGTGTTGGCTCACCATCTCCGAGCAA
>NW_023250063.1:0-713 GCF_002007445.2 Ailuropoda melanoleuca | reverse complement strand
GTAGAATTTGTGGGAAGGCCAGAGAACCAAGATTAGTGCTCCTGCCAAGAGGAACAGGACCAAAGGAAGTCCAGCCCCGAGGGCTCCTAATAGAGGAAATTTCCTGCTACTGTTGGAGCCACTCTCCCCAAGGGAGACGAAACACTAGGGACTGGCCACAGAACCTTGCTGGTAGCAAACCGCCAAAGAACCAGATGTTGCTAGCCTCACCATCCCAACTGATCTTGAGTACATTGCCCCCTGCCCTGATCACAGCCAGCTCTCAGTCTATCACTCAAAAGTCTGTTACACTGAACCAGAACCAATGAGGCAAACTCGTTATAAGGAAGTCTGGAACACAGACTTGCAGCCTCCATCAGAAAGGAAAAACTGGACCACTGATTTTACAGTATTTTTGTAATTTTATAGGTGACCGTTGCTAGAACACAGAGATACAAAGGATTTAAAATATTGACCATCCTTTCAGAAACCTTATTGAATGTTTTTATTAGTGCTACTGGTAGACAGTCTTGCAATTTCCCACTAGACAATCTTATAGNAAATTAGAGGTATTTTTCCTTCCTCTTAGTGCTTTAATCGGATATATATGTGTATATGTTTATATTTTAATTCCAGCCTCAATTTTAACAAGACCTGGCAGTTCAACGTGAAGTAAAGATATTGCTAGTTTTGTTTTGCTTCAGAATTTATAGAGAAGCCATCTGTTTCTCTAG
>NW_023250062.1:817-1888 GCF_002007445.2 Ailuropoda melanoleuca | reverse complement strand
AACATGCAGCCAAGGATCCTTTATCCAGCAAGGCTGTCATTCAGAAT
The DNA here is from genome assembly GCF_002007445.2 of Ailuropoda melanoleuca. Lineage (NCBI taxonomy): Eukaryota > Metazoa > Chordata > Mammalia > Carnivora > Ursidae > Ailuropoda > Ailuropoda melanoleuca. Next base: position 1,841 of record NW_023250062.1, on the reverse strand, counting down.
TGATGGAGAAATAAAAACCTTCCATAATCGCCAGTCATTAACCAATTTCATAACCACAAAACCAGCCCTACNCAATTTCGTAACCACGAAACCAGCCCTACAGGAGATATTAAGGGGGGCTCTATAAAGGTAAAAAGGCCCCAAGAGTGATACAGAGCAGCAAGTCACAACCGATACAAAGACTTTAAAGAGAAATGGCATCATTAAAATCATATCTGTCAATAATCTCTATCAATCTAAATGGCTTAAACTCTCCCATAAAACGCCACAGGGTTGCAGATTGGATAAAAAGACATGACCCATCCATTTGCTGCCTACAAGAGACTCATTTTGAACCCAAAGATACATTCAGACTGACAGAAAAGGGATGGAGTACCATCTTCCACGCAAATGGACCCCAAAAGAAAGCTGGGGTTGAAATTCTCATATCACNCTCATATCAGATAGACTGGATTTTAAACTAGAGGCCATAGAGAGAGATACAGAAGGGCACTATATTATTCTTAAAGGAAGTATTCAACAAGTGGATATGACAATTATTAATATATATGCCCCCAACAGGGGAGCAGCAAGATACACAAGCCAACTCTTAACCAAAATAAAGAGACATATAGATAAGAACACAGTAATAGTAGGGGACCTCAACACCCCACTATCAGAAATAGACAGAACACCCTGGCAAAAACTAAGCAAAGAATCAAAGGCTTTGAATGCCATACTCGACGAGTTGGACCTCATAGATATATATAGAACACTACACCCCAGAACCAAAGAATACTCATTCTATTCAAATGCCCATGGAACATTCTCAAGAATAGATCATGCTCTGGGACACAAAACAGGTCTCAGCCAATACCAAAAGATTGAAATTATCCCCTGCATATTCTCAGACCACAACGCTCTGAAATTGGAACTCAACCACAAGGAAAAATTTGGAAGAAACTCAAACACTTGGAGACTAAGAACCATCCTGCTCAGGAAAGACTCGATAAACCAGGAAATCAAAAATCAACTTAAACAATTT
>NW_023250062.1:447-566 GCF_002007445.2 Ailuropoda melanoleuca | reverse complement strand
AGCACATTAGAGCAGATCAACAGGACTAGAAGCTGGTTCTTTGAGAGAATCCATAAAATTGACAGACCACTAATAAGACTTATCCAAAGGAAAAGAGAGAGGACCCAGATTATTAAAAT
>NW_023250062.1:0-162 GCF_002007445.2 Ailuropoda melanoleuca | reverse complement strand
AAGAAGAACTAATACCTATTCTCCAAAAGCTATTTCAAAAAATAGAAACAGAAGGAAAGCTACCAAACTCATTCTATGATGCCAATATTATCTTGATCTCCAAACCAGGCAAAGACCCCTCAAAAAGGAGAATTACAGACCGATTTCCCTAATGAATATGGA
>NW_023250061.1:1995-2239 GCF_002007445.2 Ailuropoda melanoleuca | reverse complement strand
GGGATACTGCAAAGGCAGTCCTAAGGGGGAAATACATAGCCATCCAAGCCTCACGCAAAAGAATAGAAAAAACAAAAATGCAGTTTTTATATTCTCACCTCAAGAACCTGGAACAGTAAGAGAGGGACAGGCCTAATCCACGCACGAGGAAGCAGTTGACCAAAATTAGAGCAGAAATCAACGAATTAGAAACGAGGAGTACAGTAGAGCAGATCAACAGAACTAGAAGCTGGTTCTTTGAGAG
>NW_023250061.1:470-1966 GCF_002007445.2 Ailuropoda melanoleuca | reverse complement strand
ATAAAATTGACAGACCACTGGCAAGACTTATCCAAAAGAATAGAGAAAGGACCCAAATTAATAAAATTATGAATGAAAAAGAAGAGGTCACAGCCAAAAACAATGAAATGAGAAGGATTATTAGAAACTTTTATCAACAGCTTTATGCCAATAAATTAAGCAATCTGGAGGAGATGGATGCCTTCCTGGGAACCCATAAAATAACAAGACTGAAAAAGGAAGAAATTGATTTTTTAAGCACGCCAATTAATTATGAAGAGATTGAANAATTAACTATGAAGAAATTGAGTCAGTGATAAACAACCTTCCAAATAATAAAACTCCAGGCCCAGACGGTTTTCCTGGGGAATTCTACCAAACATTCAAAGAAGAAATAATACCTATTCTCCTAAAGCTATTTCAAAAAATAGAAACAGAAGGAAAGCTACCAAACTCATTCTATGAGGCTAATATTACCTTGATCCCCAAACCAGGCAAAGACCCCCTCAAAAAGGAGAATTACAGACTGATTTCCCTAATGAATAAGGACGCCAAAATCCTCAACAAGATCTGGCAAATAGAATCCAACTGTACATTAAAAGGATTATCCGATCATGACCAAGTGGGATTCATACCTGGGATGCAAGCATGGTTCAACACTCGCAAATCAATCAATGTGATACATCATATCAACAAGAAAAGACTCAAGAACCATATGATCCTCTCAATTGATGCAGAAAAAGCATTTGACAAAATACAGCATCCTTTCCTGATTAAAACCCTTCAGAGTGTAGGTATAGAGGGTTCATTTCTCAAGCTCACAAAAGCCATCTATGAAAANCATTTCTCAATCTCATAAAAGCCATCTATGAAAAGCCTACAGCAAACATTATTCCCAATGGGGAAAAGCTGGAAGCCTTTCCCTTAAGATCAGGAACACAAAAAGGATGTCCACTCTCGCCACTATTACTCAACATAGTACTAGAAGTCCTTGCAACAGCAATCAGAAGACAAAAAGGGATCAAAGGTATCCAAATCGGCAAAGAAGAAGTCAAACTGTCTCTCTTTGCCGATGACATGATACTCTATATGGAAAACCCAAAAGAATCCACTCCCAAACTTCTAGAAGTTATAGAGCAATTTAGTAATATGGCAGGATACAAAATCAATGCTCAGAAAACAGTTGCATTTCTATACACGAATAACGAGACTGAAGAAAGAGAAACTAGGGAATCCATCCCATTTACAATAGCACCAGAAACCATACATTACCTTGGAATTAACTTAAACAGAGATGTAAAGGATCTATATTCTAGAAACTATAGATCACTTTTGAAAGATATTGAGGAAGACATAAAAAGATGGAAAAATATTCCATGCTCATGGATTGGAAGAATTAACATAGTTAAAATGTCCATACTACCCAGAGCAATCTACACTTTCAATGCTATCCCGATCAAAATACCGAGGACATTTTTCAAAGAACTGGAACAAATAGTCCTTAAATTTGTATGGAA
>NW_023250061.1:0-299 GCF_002007445.2 Ailuropoda melanoleuca | reverse complement strand
CCAGAAATGGACCCTCAGCTCTTTCGGCAACTAATCTTTGATAAAGCAGGAAAAAACATCCGGTGGGAAAAAGACAGTCTCTTCCATAAATGGTGCTGGGAAAACTGGACAGCTACATGCAAAAGACTGAAACTTGACCACTCTCGTAGACCATACACAAATAGAAACTCCAAATGGATGAAAGACCTCTATGTGAGACAGGAATCCATCAAAATCCTGGAGGACAATATAGGCAACAACCTCTATGACATCGGCCAAAGCAACCTTTTTCATGACACATCTCCAAAGGCAAGAGAAAC
>NW_023250060.1:1929-2951 GCF_002007445.2 Ailuropoda melanoleuca | reverse complement strand
GAGTGGGGGACCCCTTTTCAGCCAGTCCCCTGAGTCAAGCTGGATAGGTACCAGACCAGCCTGACTGAGACGCAGGAAGATACATCTGGATCTCTACAAATGAACATCCCCAGTGCTGAGTATTGAGGTATGAAGCAGGGAGCCGTGAATCCGCGCACAGATATTCGAAGATAAACAGAAGGGGGAGGGAGTCGCTGTGTCCGGGCGCCGGGAAGCGGTAGCCACCTGCACAGGGAGCGGGAGGACTCGCGGACCGGCACCTGCAAGAGAGCAGACTGAGACCGTGAGCAGGGAGCACGCGCCACCAGACTTCTCACGGAGTTCCGGTGCGCTCACTGGAACCAGACTGAGATCGGGAGCTCCGGGAGTGTGCGGGGCGGCTGGCAGCGTTAGAAACACAAAGGACAGAGATGCGCTGGCCCTGGAAGTGAGGGCTGGGACACTGGGTGTGGGGCGAACAGCCTGGGATGCTGCAGGGTTCAGCAGCACCAACAGAAACAGAGTTAAAGTAGCCAGAACATCAGTGGAGAACGGGCTGCAATCTCTCTGTTCTGAGACAGAGACTAGGATACAGCTGCTGCTGATCTGACTCTCAGAAGAGGCATAGCAAACCGCCAGGGAAAGCCGCCAGAGAACAAAAGCCCAGAAATACCGGCTCACAGGGTGCCCATCCCCATCCCCCATCACAGGGGACACGGAGACTCTACCCAAACAGGGTTGCCTGAGTATCAGCGCGGCAGGCCCCTCCCCCAGAAGGCAGGCTGAAAAATCAAGAAGCCCACAGCCCGGGGCGCCTGAGTGGCGCAGTCATTGAGCCCCTGTCTTCGGCTTAGGGTGGGATCACAGCATTCTGGAAAGGAGTCCCTCATCGGGCTTCTCCGCTGGGAGCCTGCTTCTTTCTCTTCCACTCCTCTGCTTGGGTTCCCTTTCTTGTTGACTGTCTGTCTCTCTCTTTCTCAAATAAATAAATAAAATCTTTAAAGAAGAAGCCCACATCCCTAAGATCTCTATAAAACAAGGGC
>NW_023250060.1:1596-1905 GCF_002007445.2 Ailuropoda melanoleuca | reverse complement strand
GGGCACACGGCCTGGGTCCCAGTCAATAATTTGGGCTCTGGACAACCCCGCAATCTCTCCTCAACAGAATGACGAGAAGGAGAAGTCCCCCCCAGCAAAGAGAAGACAGTGAGTCTGTGGCCTCTGCCACAGAAATAATGGATATGGATGTACCAATTATCAGAAATGGATTTCAGAGCAACAATGGTCAAGACGATGAGTAGACTTGAAAAAAAGTATTAACGAAAATGTTACTGAGAATATAGAATCCCTAAGGGCAGAAATGAGAGCGAATCTGACAGAAATTAAAAATTCTATGGGCCAAATACA
>NW_023250060.1:1311-1519 GCF_002007445.2 Ailuropoda melanoleuca | reverse complement strand
AATTGGAGGATGGGTTAGTAGAAGAAAAAACGAAAATAGAAGCTGGTCTTAAAAAAATCCATGCCCACGAATGTAAATTATGGGAGATTACTGACTCTATGAAACGTTCCAATGTCAGAATCATTGGCATCCCTGAGGGGGTGGAGAGAAACAGAGGTCTAGAAGAGATATTTGAACAAATTGTAGCTGAAAACTTCCCTAATCTAGC
>NW_023250060.1:223-861 GCF_002007445.2 Ailuropoda melanoleuca | reverse complement strand
TCCAATGTCAGAATCATCGGCATCCCTGAGGGGGTGGAGAGAAACAGAGGTCTAGAAGAGATATTTGAACAAATTGTAGCTGAAAACTTCCCTAATCTAGCAAGTGAAACAAACATTCGTGTCTAAGAGGCAGAAAGGACCCCACCCAAGCTCAACCACAACAAAGCTACGCCACATCAAGTCATAGTGCAATTCGCAAATATTAGATCCAAGGATACAGTATTGAAAGCGGCCAGGGCAAAGAAATTTCTCACATACCAAGGCAAAGGTCTCAGAATTACATCAGACCTGTCTACACAGACCTGGAATGAGAGAAAGGGTTGGGGGGAGCATTTTTAAAGCTCTTTCAGAGAAAAACATGCAGCCAAGGATCCTTTATCCAGCAAGGCTGTCATTCAGAATTGATGGAGAAATAAAGACGCTCCAGAATTGCCAGTCATTAACCAATTTCGTAACCATGAAACCGGCCCTACAGGAGATATTAAGGGGGGTTCTATAAACGTAAAAGGCCCCAAGAGTGATAAAGACCAGAAAGTCACAACCAATACAAACAAAGACTTTACAGGCAACATGGCATCATTAAATTCGTATCTCTCAATAATCTCTATCAATGTAAATGGCTTGAATGCTCCCATAAA
>NW_023250060.1:0-205 GCF_002007445.2 Ailuropoda melanoleuca | reverse complement strand
AAACGCCACAGGGTTGCAGATTGGATAAAAAGAAATGACCCATCCATCTGCTGCCTACAAGAGACTCATTTTGAACCCGAAGATACATTCAGACTGTCAGTAAATGGATGGGGTACCATCTTTCATGCAAATGAACCTCAAAAGAAAGCTGGGGTGGCAATTCTCATATCAGATAGACTGGATTTTAAACTAAGGACTATAGTTA
>NW_023250059.1:0-8579 GCF_002007445.2 Ailuropoda melanoleuca | reverse complement strand
AAAACAAAAACAAAAACAAAACAAAAACCAGAGACTTCTTAGACAAGCCCAGCTCAGGAGAAGTCATCGCTGACCAGGGGACTCCGGGCTGCCATCACGGAGGCTCTTCCCCGGCTCAGACAACAGACCTCGAGGAGGCACTGGGTACCCTACAGTACTGGAAGTCGCCCTGAGGAAGGGAATGCCTCTCCTCACAGATCCTCTGAGGGCTGAGAAGCTTGAGCACAAAAACAACACTCCCTTGTCACCAGCCCCTGGCTCTTGGGGGACTTCCCACAGAAACAAAGGAGGGCCTGATGGGCACCATGCAGNCACCACGCAAGAGAAACCCAGAAGAGGGGTGGTTACCAGCCCCCCTGGCCATCTGCAGCCAGGCCCAGGGGCTTGTCACGGTCTCCATTCTTTCTTTTAGCCCCGAGCAATCCACTGCTGTGCCCAGCATGCACCCCGCTACCCACTTAAGTTGTGAAAGGCCCTGAAAAACTCAATGTCTGAGGAGGTTAGGGGACAGGAGAAGTGAATGGGGACAGTGAGGCAACTCAGGCCTGGCCAGCCTTCGGGCTGCTTGGAGGTGGAAGGCAGCCCATAGCTCTTGGTATGGAACTGGCTTCCGAGAAGTCTTGCCCTGGCACACTCTGGAGGGATTTGGAGGCTGTTCTGTGCAGCATAGGCAAAAATTACAGCCCCACTCCCATCCACAGGGAGCTGGTTCTGGGAGCTGGGCATGGGGCTTCAGAACTCAGGCCAAACAGCTAATGGGGCTTCTGGAGGCTGTGAGATGTGGTGTCAGCCAGAGCGCTGAGCTGGCAGGCTCCAGACCAAACCAGAGAAAGACAGACACAGCCTGCAAGGAGGAGGCTGGTGGGGGGCCAGACCACTCTCCCCTCCACCCGCCCTGGACCTTCTCCTCCCCACCCCCCCAACTCAGAACCCAGACTCCAGGCATCCGACTACAGGCAATCCAGAAAACTCCTTCCTCGGTGTCATGGGCTGACGTGTTCCTCCCCCCAAATTCATATGTCGAAGTCCTAACCCCCAGTACCTCAGAATGAGGCTGCATTTGGAAATAAGGCCTTTAAAGAAGTAATTCAGTTAAAACGCGGTCACAGGAGTGCGCCCTCGTCCAGTCTGACTGGTGTCCTTATAAAGAAGGGATCGGGACACAGACGCACACAGAGGGAGGGCCAAGCAAGGCACAGGGAGAAGACCGCCACCTACAAGCTCCAGAGGAACCAGTGCTGTGGACACTCGGCGCTCAGACTGCTGGCCTCCAGAGCTGGGGAAAGACTCGTCTGCTGTTGAAGCAGCCCAGTCTGTGGTACCCGGCGGTGACCGCCCGCGCAGACCCAGCAGCGGCCTGTGGGGCTCACCAGAGGGTGCTTCTCCTGAAGTCAGAAGTCCTGGAGATGGCGCANAGATGGCGTGTGCTCCCCTGCTCCCCAGCCACATGTCCCAAGGCCTGGAACCTTCTCTGGTCAGAAAGTTCTTGATATTGAGTTTCTATCTGATTCTTCAGCTTTTATCACTCCCCCTTCCATCTGGCCTGAGTGCAGGGAGTCATACGGGTCCCGGAGCCTCCATGGTCACTGCAGCCTTGGTCCACCACACATTGGCAACTCTCCCTTTTCCCTCGTCCAGAAGGAAATGGCCTGCCCCATGTGGCAGGGAGCTCTCTGCCATCTAAAGGTGTGAGAAGTTGGACGAGCATCTGCAAAGACCACCTGAATTAGGGGGTGTAGAGCGCTAAATATGCTAAGCTCCAAGGGAGATGGGAAGGGACCCCTGGATTCAATATCAACCCCACGACCTATCTCGTGACTGCCCCCCACCCCGGCACGACCACCCTCTCCACATGTTGGTGTGGCCATCAGCGCAACGGGGTCAGGAGAACAGGAGCTGAGGTCATGCCAAGTGGGACTCCACACGTGAGGATTTCCTCCCCCTCTGGCAGGTCCCCAGACTCTCGAGCCTCAGTGTCGTCCCTGTGGCAGTAGGGCATCAGCTGGGCTCCGTAACTGGCCCAGGCCATCCCAGAGAACAAAAGTCTGTGGATTTTCTTCCCTCATTTTGCTGCTGAGATCAACCAGTGATGTCCTGAGGGAGTGGCAACTTGAACTGGGAATGGGGGGGCGGGGAGGAGAAGGGGGTGCAGGCATCGAGGAAGGGGTTAAGAAGAGGCAGGAGCAGGTGGAACTGGGGGTGGAGGGCTGACAGCCGTCACTGCAAGGAGGGGGCGAGGAGCAGCCCGGGCCAGAGATAATCTCTCTCTGTTCCCCAGTGCCTGGCTCAGCGCCCCTGCCTTCCCCTCTGAGTCACCCAGTGGCCTCCAGAGGGGCTGGCCTGGCCTTTCTGATCCCCTCCCTCACCGGGCCTGAAATAGGAGAGGCGTGCCACTTCCAGAAATGGCCTCACCTCACCTCAGACACGCTACCCCTCCTTATTTTGAGAGGTCCCCCTCACCAGAGGCATCGCAGTGCGAGCATCCCCACGCCGTCCTGGGGGGTGGCACAGGGACATCAAGGGACACGCTTCAGCTGTTGCCTGCACTGAGGTCCAGATAAGCACCTGCCCAGTGGTCTCCTGGCTGCTATGCTCCAGGTACGGCTACGTCCTAAGGCCCAGGACAGAGGTTCTCCGGTCGGCCCAGTAGTGAGAGATGGGGACAAGCTCAGTGGTGACCCAGGGGGTGTCAGGGGAACCGGCACCCAGAATGCAGGCATCCATGGTTACCAAAACAGCTCGGTGGTTAGCGCTGGGGTTCCACACCCAGGTCTGCTCTCCACTGGCGAGGCAACCTTACGCAGGTTACTGAACCCCACTGTGCCCGTTTCCCTACCCAGGCATGGTAACAGTGCCCCCTCACATAGTGGCTGTGAGCCTTAGGTGAAATGGTGACTCACAAGGGCTTGGTGCCGTGGCTGGCGCGTAGCAAAGCCAGGGCGGGCTCCCAAGGCCAACAGGCCTCCCCCTTAGCCTTGTCTGAGACGCCAGAGACACTGGCCACCGTCACTACGGACGTGTCAGAGACTCCTGAGGGGCCATGACAGGCCGCCTCCGCAGCTCCTAGTTTCCAGAAGGTGCTCAAAATGATTTGTTGACTGAATCCCCCTTCACAGGAGAGTAAGCCGAGGCCCTGAGAGGATGGCATCTTGTCAAAGGAGCTGAACCCAGGTAGTTTGGATCCAGAGGCCACACTCTGGACCCCTACACTAAACTGCCTTTCAGGAAAATTGCTCCATTAAGCCAGTGACACCCCAAGTCTGTAGAAAAGGAAACGGAGAGCATAAGAAGGCTGAGAAAGGCCTTCAGCTACAGAAGGGGGATCTGGGACCTGGACTGGCCCTGGGCAGTCAGGCCTCAAGCACGCATGCTCAGCCACTCTACCACAGCACCTCGGGGTTAGCCTGCCTCTCCCCGTTCGTGACTTCCTCCGGAAGCAGGTACAGCCACCTCGGGTACCACATACCCACAGAGCCCATCCCCCCAGCCATAGGGCCACTCCAGGGAGCTCCCAGGCACCTTCCAAGCTCAGCTGGAGCCATCTCCTAGGCACCCCAGAGTCTTGGACGTTAGGTGTCCTTACCCCAACTAGTATATGGGGAAACTGAGGCACAGGGACTTGCCCACAACTAAAGAAACAGGCCCAGGCCTCCTACTTCCCTCTCTTGATCAAGAAAATTAGCCAGAATAAAATGCTTTTATCTCTGGGCCCCAGAACCTAGAACTTTCCAGAAGTGCCTCCAGCCAGAAAGAAAAGCAGGACTGGAATAATGGTCACTGTTCCCACCCCACGGCTGGCTTTCCCGTCCCCATGCGGGATGCCGCCCAGCGGCAGACAGGCAGGGTCTGTCCTGGTGACCACCCCAACTGCGTAACTCCCAGTCCAGGCCAACTGTACTCGGGACAGGCCAGGCCAAGAAAGAGGACAGCAGAGCCTCAATCTGCTTCCCCTGCCTTCCCTTCCCACCCTTCAGGCATAGGGCCAGCTTCTCAGCCTCCAGACAGGAGTCCCTCTGTCCCTGCAGGATGAGCTGACCTTTCATTGGCCAGAAANGCAGGATGAGCTGACCTTTCATTGGCCAGAAAGTCCCACTGGTTCCATCCCCCTGCCTGGGGGGATGGATGAGGAGAGAGGAGGGAAGCAAGAGATGGAGAAGGGTCCAGGGCTCCCTCAACCTCTCCTTCCTCCCTGTTCCTGCCTCTCACTGCTGCTGTCTCCCTCTGCTCCACCAGCTGTCTGCCCCAGGCCCTTCCCTTGCGGCAGCTCTGTCCCCACCGGGCCTTCCCCCCCTCTCCTTTCCCCTTAACTATCTTGCCTTTTGTTTGCCTGGCACTTTATAGTTTACGGAAGGTTTTTGGAAGGTTTTTAGATTTACCACTGCACGGAATCCACAGCAGGGAGAGACGGGGACACATTGAAAATACCTTCAAATTGCCAAGTGTTCTTGTTAAAAATGCAAACATCCCCAGAAGGATAAACAATTAGGCTGGCAGCCACTGGTAGCTTAGAACGAATTCATTTCATCCTCTGCCTTCTCCCCAGCCACTCAGCACCCCAGAGGGGGCCAGGGCAGTGGGGAGGAGTGCTTGGGGCGGTGCCTCAGCAGGGTGGGGTATCTGGGGGGAGGACAGGAGGGCGGAAATGAAGGTAGGCTTAAGGACAAGCGATCTGCTTTGCGGTGCTGCCTGTAAACAACACGCCCTCAGCGAGCCCTAAATGCTAGCCCAACCACCGCCCGCGTCCCACTCGCTCTGAAATCCATCACTCATTCTGTATCTCAAAGGCCAGAGGGAGAATCTTTTTTCAAGAAAAGGCCTAGAAGACTTGCAGGGTGGAGTCAACAAATCGAAAACCCTGGAGAAGAAGGTGGAAGGAGGCAGGGGAGTGCAGAGGATCAGGAGCGAGTGGGGGGCCAGCAGGCCTGGCCCTCCCTAACCCAGCTCTGCCCCAGGGCCCAGAGTCCCCAGGATGGCACAGCCCCACCCTAGGACCAGCTGCAGCCTGGGGGCTGGGAGCTGGTGTCCTTGAAAGGACATATCCTGGGCCGTGGGGGTAAATCAAAAGACCCTTCCTTGGGGGGGGTCTCAGTTACCCCCAAATGATAACTGCGGGATGGGCCGACAGTCCGGAGGATCCTTCCAGCCCCGGCATCTGCAGTCCTGGGACCAAATCAGAAAAGCAAGTCTACGCCAAACCCCACACAGGCATCTCAAGACCTCCTGGGCTCCAGCCGTGCTGTTTTAGAGGCCCCACCCCGCCTCCCATATTCAAATAAACCACACAAACAAATAGAACCCACATCTAACCCTCAAGGACTGAACTGAGTTGCAGTTGCCCACTTGACATAATGCTGGGTCTTGTAGCTAAATTAAACATGCATTAATTTCGACTGCGGCTTACTTTTCAAATTTTGGAGCCTATCGGTTTCCAGCTCTCAAACATTTTTCTTGGCTATTGATGAAAGCTTGTAGGCCCTACATGCTGTGTCTAATTCCTAGCGCTCTGACCCCGGGGAACTCAGGCCGCGAGCCTGGAGACATCTAAGAGCAGGTTTCAAAGAAATCGAACAAAGTGCTGTGTTTGCCGCACGGGAGTTATGTCAAGCTCCACTCAAGGCCACCTCCTCCAAGAAGCCCTCCCAGGCCCCTCCAGCTCTCAAGAATCCCTCCCCTGCCAGTGTCAGAGCACAGGCCGTTCATGGTTTGTGCCCTGTCTTCATTATTTCACACATTCCTGTTTTGTCTTATCGTCCCCCACCGAACTGGGAGCTCTCCAAGGTGCCCTGGATCTCTCCTCGGCCTCCCCTCTGAACCCACTATGGTGCTGCAACCCACCAGGAACGCCGAGGCCACGGGAGCAGGGCAGTGACACGGGGAGAGGAGCTGGAAGCCCAGGTGCCACCTACCCTCCATGCCGTCCTCTCGATGCCCATCAAAGTTGTCATAGGAATCCCAGCGGATGAGAGGATCAGAGGTGTTATAGTCCACGGACACGCTCGGCCCGTTCTCCAGGTGTTCCATGCCTGAAGGAATGGGGCGGGAGGGCAGCGAAGAGAAAGGAGGAAAAAAAAAAAAAGGATCAGCAGCTAGAAAAAAACAGAAGAAGCCAACAGCTCCCCTCAGGGCTGCTCCCTGAGGGGCTTCTCATTTTCCTGACCACATGGGGTGCAGCCAGTGGCTTAGAGTGCACAGAGAACCCAGGGGTCTGTTTTCTTGCATTCTTCTTTTGCTTTGTTTTGTTTTGTTTTGTTTTGGGAGGGGGGAACAANGAGTGCACAGAGAACCCAGGGGTCTGTTTTCTTGCATTCTTCTTTTGCTTTGTTTTGTTTTGTTTTGTTTTGTTTTGGGAGGGGGGAACAAAGCAGAGGGAGAAGGAGAGAGAGGGACCCCGGAGCAGGATCCACGCCCAGCATGGAGCCCAACACGGGGCTCGATCCCACGACCCTGAGATCATGACCTGAGCCGAAATCAAGAGTCAGATGCTCAACAGACTCAACCAGGTGTCCTTGGTTTCTTGCATTCTTAAAAAGGCTCATATCCGGTTATAGGGGTAAATCAAAACAGGACACTGAGGAATGAAGAGCCCCCCCCAGGAGAAAGTTGGGGGGCCTTCTGGCTAGGTGTCTGCCTCTTCCTTTTCCGTGTCCCAGAGGCCCCTGGGGCAGTGCCAGGAGACCAGAAAGTCTGCCTCTGTGTCAGAGGAAGTATGGAGAGGCTTGTGATGAGCAGCATGAGGTCGAGGACAGCAGGGAAACCATGGCCATGACACCGAGAGGACACAAGGTCATTCCAGTCATCCCCCTGCCTCCCATTTAAGAGGCTCCGGCTCCAGGCAGAAATGTGAGGGGAGAAGCAGTCTCTCGTACACATCCACAGAAAGATGAAGACTGCACGAGCTGTAAGTCCCACCTCCTAGGGCAAGTCCCTTTCCCAACCTGGCAGTCCTTCCTTGAATCTTCCCAGTGTCCCTCCGTCTGTAGCCTAACTTCGGCTCATCTCATTCTGTTCTCAGATAGGGTGGAGAACAACTGGTCTCCACATATAACCAGCCTAAAGGCTTAACAGCTATTATTAAATTGGCCTTCTCATCTTCAGGTTGAACCACCTCAGTCCTCGTAAATATTTCTCATCCATCCAGCACCTCTGAATGTCCCTTCAGCCACTCCCTTCATCTGCCACAGCCCTCAGTCTCTGAATATAATGGGATGGTGACCTAATGGGACCAGAACAGTTTATCCAGCCCAGCACCTCTCGGTCGACCCTTTTATTTTTATTATCCAAATATTAAGTCACTGATTCATGTTTAGCTAGGGGTCCACTGTGATACCCAGATCCTTTACTGCTGGCCTGCCTCTCATTTACAGGTAACTTGATAATTGCAGAGCACATCAGTAGGAGAATGGTGGGGGTGGGGAGAGGACAGGTTAGGATGGAGGCAAGGGGGTAAAAAAATGAACTCTAACAAGCTTATACCTTGAATTTTCTCTGGTCCATAAGAAAACACAAATTCTACTTTGCCATATTCTGGAAATCGATCATCTGAAAAGAGAGAAGGAAAGACAAAAATGAGCAATTAATTCCCAAAAAGGACTCTAACTTTAATCTTTCTGGAGAAGGTTAAAATCATACACAAATATATGGTTGATAATACCATATATATATATGTATATATATAATGAAATAAGCCTCTTGCCCACTTTGGCCCCAGCCCTACTTGCCTGAGATAACCATTCCCAACCATTTCTATTTCTTGTTCTACTAGCAGTTACCTCTAAGACTCTAATAGCTACTATTTTTATGCCACTATTTCCTGATATACCAATTTCAAGTAATCTCCATTGATTTACCACTATGAAGATAATGAATTTGGCCCACTAATATCACTCCCACCTCCCTTCTTATTAAATCTGGTAGTAGTAGTTATTCTGATTGCCTTTGAAACTCTAAATACTACAGCTAAGCCTCTATTTCTTGAACTGTCCATTTTTAGTGGTGCCGACTCCCTCCATGTAAGAGGAGTAAGTTTGTGCCCCCACTTTCCCCTGCCTCTACCAACTCCACCTTTATGTTGTCTGTTATTCCTTTATTTTTCCCTGTTAAGACTGATAACATTTACATTCTGTTCTGTAATCATTATGGCGTCTTCTGCTTCTGCCCTCCTGGCTCCAGTACAGAGGAAACTCATCATAGACACATCCTTCTACTGCATGAGACAGACTACACTTGTGGGGGGGGGCGCGTTCAGGGTCCTCTCCACCCCCCCCACCTCCAAGCCCCAGCCCTACTCTCTTCTCTTGGCCTAAGCCCAGTCTGGACACAGATTACCATCCAGTGCTTGTGGGAAGAGAAGTTACAGTAGGGATGGTGACCGCCCATCATGCCTGTGCATGTCTCCATCACTGCAGGCACCGCTTCCTAGTACCCCGCTCGTGTGTCTCTTTCTCCCATGGGAACTATGAGTTCCCTGAGGGTACGGCCTGGCTTCTTTCTCTTTGTATCCCCAGGGTCTAGCACATGCCTGACACATAGAGACCCATAAGTATTTCTTAGTGGATGGATAGATGGATTTGGATGGATGG
>NW_023250058.1:0-2559 GCF_002007445.2 Ailuropoda melanoleuca | reverse complement strand
ACTGAGATAATTCTGCATTTCTGGAAAATGTCCATCCAGTGTTATGATGAGTGATCAGGCTCGCAATACTTAACAAACATGAAGATGCCTTAAATGTTTATTGACTCATGTTCCATTGAGACATAAGTTATTTCTGTGACCTGCAGGGAGGCGATGGGCTCCCCAAACTATAATAGAAAGTCACACCCCTTCCACCCTGCTGCAGTCCTGCCGTCTCCTCTTCCGTAAAAAGCATCATAGTATCTGCTTGAAGGTATTGATTTTAATTAATCACAACATATAGCCCCCTCAATCAATAGACAGGTACAGGGGGAAGAACAGAAGTTGTAAATCACTGTTACTTCTTCCCTTCAGAAAACTTTCCTTCAACTTGAATTCAGTGGCTCCTTTGTGCATGGATATCACTTAGATTCAACTAATGCGTTCATAATTACAGTAATAGCTACTCTTGACGGAACGCTATTATATCCCGGTGCTTAATCATACTGTGCCTCATAGGATCTCGTAATGTTTTTACTTATTTTACTGCATTTTACTATTATTCAATTTTAAAGAGGGGAAACTGAGATCGAGGATTAAATCACCTTTCAAAGGTCCAAATACTGCTCAGACCAGAGTCAAGCTTTGGATCCAAGTCTGCCTCTTGCTCCCACTTTATTTGATTATAATATCATGTTAAGCATCTAAACATGGTTTTACATAGATTCTGGATACAAGCTCCAGAATCAGGCTACTGGGGTTCAAATCCTGCTTCCGCACGCAACCTGTGATTTATGGCATCCTACTTAAAACTCCCAAACTTCAGCTTCCAGGCCCCAGAAATGGTGACTATAAGAGCATGAGGCTGATGAGAAAATCAAAATAGATAATATGTGGGAAACACTTGGTAGTACCTAGAACAAAGACAAGACAAGAGGAAGGCAATATATCCTTATGAGTGAGTTCCTTAATCTCTGTAAGTCTCAGCTTCCCCTTCTGTAAAATGGGCATAATAATACCTACCTGCTATGAGAATTTAATGAGTGTACGTGTATCTAGGGCTTATAACTGCTCTGGGTGGATATCACGTGCTCACTAAGTGTCAGCTGTCATCATCGTCATCATGACATCTGTATGAGCAGCCACAGCAAATTTCAAAGACCAGTTGAAAACAGAGCAATAGGGAAAAAAAGATTCCTTTTCTTTTTTTTTTTTTTTGCACCAAGTGAGACAGCTAGCACCACAATGGAGACATTTAGAGCATCCAGAAAGTACAAAGCAACGCACTCCATCGCCGGAAACTTGTTTTTCAAGAAGCTTTTCTAACTGAAGCAGAGAGCACAGTCAAGCCTGGCTAATTAGCTGCACTGCCTTATGCCATGGGGCCCAAGGCATCGCACCCGGCTGTTGTGTTGGGGGATGGAGCCTGCAAAGTCAGCTGTAATTGACACCAGGAGCAGGGGCGTGGGGAAGGTTAAGGGAGGGATGCACTTGGAGGAGCCAGGAAACAAAGACACAAGACAGTGCAAAGCGCCTTGCAAGGAAATACTCCACCACATTGCAGGGGAAAGTTTGGGTTTGTTTTGTTTTTTTTGTTTTGTTTTGTTTTCTGGAGACGGTGGGAGACACCCTTCTCATGCTTTCTCTCCCGAGAGGCCCTCTGCTCATGGGTATGTTCTCAGACCAGATTGGGAAGCAGGTTTTCCAGGTACTGTAAACAAGCCTTAGGTCCCTTTGATCCATGCTGCCTATGGGAAAAAAAGAACTTCCCATGTTTTTAATTTTTTTTTTTCCGAAGATGCGGCCTCTATTCGGCATTTCTCATCCCCTTTCAATTCATTTCAGACAATATTCACCCAGAGCTTGCTAGTGTGCCTGGCACTGTGCTTGCACGAGAAAGAGAGTGATCATCAACCAGACACTGCCATCGAGAGGCTTTGGGTCTAGCAGGAGGCAGTATGTCCTGAGTTAGGAACTGCAGACAGATGTCAAGCCAACAGCCACGGATGTGTAAAACATGCCTCTGGAAACTGGGTTCTGAAAACAAAATTAGCTTCATGTATTCATGGGAAGGGTTGGGCTTGTCGAGGCAGGGTGTAAGAGAAGTTAAGAGGGTGTGCTCCAGAGCCAAACTGTGCATGTTCAAATCCCCACTCTCCATATAGCCAAACGGATTTCTTCACCTCTGTGCTCACTTTCCCTTTATGAAATGATAACAATGCTTATCTCCTAGAACTGTGGAGATAACCCATGCATAACTCCTAGAAAAAGTAGGGACTTAGTCAATGCTAACATTACTATCACTGTTGTCATCATTATAACCATTATCTGCTCACTCAGGAAGTTCCTCAATATCCACAAAGCATACTCCATCAGGAGTATGAGAAACCTTCAGCCTACGAGCATGTGAGTAGAGCTAGTCCCAAGTTGAAGTGCCGAGGAAGGAAGTCTGTGGACTCTGACTCAAATTCTGACCATGTGGCTCATTTTTCTCATCTACACAACTGGAGACGCACACCCGATCAGTTTTGTCCCCGGTGTCATTCACGTACAGGCACTGGTAAAACAATTCCCCCCCCC
>NW_023250057.1:1979-3210 GCF_002007445.2 Ailuropoda melanoleuca | reverse complement strand
GTAAATGGGATGGATTCCCTAATTTCTCTTTCTTCAGACTCATTATTCGTGTATAGAAATGCAACTGATTTGAGCATTGATTTTGTATCCCGTCACANATTTCTGGGCATTGATTTTGTATCCTGCCACCTTACTGAATTGTTCTATAACTTCTAATAGTTTGGGAGTGGATTCCTTTGGGTTTTCCATATAGAGTATCATGTCATCTGCAAAGAGAGACAGTTTGACTTCTTCTTTGCCGATTTGGATACCTTTGATCCCTTTTTGTCTTCTGATTGCTGTTGCAAGGACTTCTAGTACTATGTTGAATAATAGTGGCGAGAGTGGGCATCCTTGTCATGTTCCTGATCTTAAGGGAAAGGCTTCCAGCTTTTCCCCATTGAGAATGATATTTCTNTGCAAAGAGAGACAGTTTGACTTCTTCTTTGCCGATTTGGATACCTTTGATCCCTTTTTGTCTTCTGATTGCTGTTGCAAGGACTTCTAGTACTATGTTGAATAATAGTGGCGAGAGTGGGCATCCTTGTCGTGTTCCTGATCTTAAGGGAAAGGCTTCCAGCTTTTCCCCATTGAGAATAATGCTTGCAGTAGGCTTTTCATAGATGGCTTTTATGAGATTGAGAAATGTACCCTCTATTCCTACACTCTGAAGGGTTTTAATCAGGAAAGGATGCTGTATTTTGTCAAATGCTTTTTCTGCATCAATTGAGAGGATCATATGGCTCCTGAGTCTTTTCTTGTTGATATGATATATCACGATGTTTGATTTGCGAGTGTTGAACCATGCTTGCATCCCAGGTATGAATCCCACTTGGTCATGATGGATAATCCTTTTAATGTACTGTTGGATTCTATTAGCAAGGATCTTGTTGAGGATTTTGGCATCCATATTCATTAGAGAAATCGGTCTGTAATTCTCCTTTTTGAGGGGGTCTTTGCCTGGTTTGGGGATCAAGGTAATATTGGCCTCATAGAATGAGTTTGGTAGCTTTCCTTCTGTTTCTATTTTTTTGAAATAGCTTTAGGAGAACAGGTATTATTATTTTATTTGAATGTTTGGTGGAATTCCCCAGGAAAACCATCCGGGCCTGGAGTTTTGTTTTTTAGAAGATTGTTTATCACTGACTCAATCTCTTCAAAATTAATTGGCCTGTTTAAAAAATCAATTTCTTCCTGTTTCAGTCTTGGTAGTTTATAGGTTTCCAGGAAGGCCTCCATCTCTTCCAGATTG
>NW_023250057.1:1803-1888 GCF_002007445.2 Ailuropoda melanoleuca | reverse complement strand
CTCCTTTTTCATTCATAATTTTATTAATTTCGATCCTTTCTCTTTTCTTTTGGATAAGTCTTGCCAGTGGTCTGTCAATTTTACT
>NW_023250057.1:728-1502 GCF_002007445.2 Ailuropoda melanoleuca | reverse complement strand
TTTGATCTGCTCTACTGTACTTCTGGTTTCTAATTCATTGATTTCTGCTCTAATCTTGGTCAACTGCTTCCTCATGAGTGGATTAGGCCTGTCCCTCTCTTGCTGTTCCAGTTTCTTGAGGTGAGAATATAGAAACTGCATTTTAGATTTTTCTATTCTTTTGAGTGAGGCTTGGATGGCTATGTATTTCCCCCTTAGGACTGCCTTTGCAGTATCCCATAGGTTTTGGACCGTTGTGTATTCATTCTCGTTGGTCTCCATAAATTGTTTAATTTGTTTTTTGATTTCCTGGTTTATCGAGTCATTCTTGAGCAGGATGGTTCTTAGCCTCCAAGTGTTTGAGTTTCTTCCAGGTTTTTCCTTGTGGTTGAGTTCCAATTTCAGAGNGAGGTGAGAATATAAAAACTGCATTTTAGATTTTTCTATTCTTTTGAGTGAGGCTTGGATGGCTATGTATTTCCCCCTTAGGACTGCCTTTGCAGTATCCCATAGGTTTTGGACCATTGTGTGTTCATTCTCATTGGTCTCCATAAACTGTTTAATTTGTTTTTTGATTTCCTGGTTTATCGAGTCATTCTTGAGCAGGATGGTTCTTAGCCTCCAAGTGTTTGAGTTTCTTCCAGGTTTTTCCTTGTGGTTGAGTTCCAATTTCAGAGCGTTGTGGTCTGAGAATATGCAGGGGATAATTTCAATCTTTTGGTATTGGCTGAGACCTGTTTTGTGTCCCAGAGCATGATCTATTCTTGAGAATGTTCCATGGGCATTTGAATAGAA
>NW_023250057.1:513-707 GCF_002007445.2 Ailuropoda melanoleuca | reverse complement strand
TCATTCCTGAGCAGGATGGTTCTTAGTCTCCAAGTGTTTGAGTTTCTTCCAAATTTTTCCTTGTGGTTGAGTTCCAATTTCAGAGTGTTGTGGTCTGAGAATATGCAGAGGATAATTTCAATCTTTTGGTATCGGTTAAGACCTGTTTTATGTCCCAGAACATGGTCTATTCTTGAGAATGTTCCATGGGCATT
>NW_023250057.1:0-372 GCF_002007445.2 Ailuropoda melanoleuca | reverse complement strand
TCCACTTGTTGGATACATCCTTTAAGAATAATATAGTGCCCTTCTGTGTCTCTAACTATAGTCTTTAGTTTAAAATCCAATGTGTCTGATATGAGAATTGCTACCCCAGCTTTCTTTTGAGGTCCATTGGCATGAAAGATGGTATTCCATCCTTTTACTTTGAGTCCGAATNATCTTTAGGTTCAAAATGAGTCTCTTGTAGACAGCAAATGGATGGGTCATTTCTTTTTATCCAATCTGCAACCCTGTGGCGTTTTATGGGAGCATTGAAGCCATTACATTGATAGTGATTATTGAGAGTTATGATTTTAATGATGCCATGTTGCCAGTAAAGTCTTTGTTTGTATCGGTTGTGACTTTCCATTCTGTATC
>NW_023250056.1:789-985 GCF_002007445.2 Ailuropoda melanoleuca | reverse complement strand
CCGGAAGGTTTTCATTCATGCTCCCTTACTCACGAGAGATGATGATCATTGATTTTTCCCTGGACTGTGTGTGGTCTCAGAGACATCTATGGGGCACTCTCATCAGTGTTCCGCGACCACTTTCCCTCATGTTTCCCTGTTCACGAAGGGTGATGATAGTGCTAAGACGGTCCCTGTACGGTGTTGTTTCTGACGG
>NW_023250056.1:0-629 GCF_002007445.2 Ailuropoda melanoleuca | reverse complement strand
CCTTGATTCCTGTTCCACCTTCCATAAGGCCGTCGTGACTTCAAGGGCTTTCCCCTCACACTTTGTTTCTTGGTTCTAAGGGCTGGATCCTCCCCAGGCCCCTACAACCAATGTGGAATTGGGGTCATTAGTGAAAAGTCTGCTGTTCGCTGGAGGTGTTTTCCTGGACGCTCTGCTTTATTACCAATGAGAAGGGCGCTGAGTCCTCGAAAATCCTGAACCTTTTCATTCANATTCATGCACCCTTACTCACGAGAGATGATGATCGTTGATATTTCCCTGGACTGTGTGGTGTCTCAGAGACCACTCTGGGGCACTCTCGTCAGGATTCCATGACCACTTTTAATCATCTTTCCCTATTCACGAAGGGTGATGATAGTGCTAAGATGGTCTCTGTACGGTGTTGTTTCTGACGGACGTGTTTTGGGCCTTTTCGTTCCATTGCCGCCAGCAGTTTTGACAGGATTTTCCCAGGGAGCAAACATTTCGATGGAAGCCGGTTTTGGCCGAATTGTCTTTCTCAGTGCTGTGTTCATCGTGTTTCACTCATGGTACCAGAGCACCTTGATTCCTGTTCCCCCTTCCATAAGGCCGTCGTGACTTCTAGGGCTTTCCCCTCACACTTTGTT
>NW_023250055.1:383-733 GCF_002007445.2 Ailuropoda melanoleuca | reverse complement strand
TCCCTCATGTTTCCCTATTCACGAAGGATGATGATAGTGCTAAGACGGTCCCTGTACGGTGTAGTTTCTGACGGACGTGTTTGGGCCTTTTCGTTCAATTGCCGCCAGCAGGTTTGACAGGATTTCTCCAGGGAGCAAACATTTCGTTGGAAGCGGGATTTGTCCGAATTGTGTTTCTCAGTGCTGTGTTCGTCGTCTTTCACTCACGGAACCAAAGCACCTTGATTCCTGTTCCACCTTCCCTATTGCCGTCGTGATTTCAAGGGCTTTCCCCTCACACTTTGCTTCTTGGTTCTAAGGGCTGGATCCTCCCCAGGCTCCTACACCCAATGTGGAATCGGGGTCCCCAG
>NW_023250055.1:0-232 GCF_002007445.2 Ailuropoda melanoleuca | reverse complement strand
TTGATATTTCCCTGGACTGTGTGGTGTCTCAGAGACCACTATGGGGCACTCTCGTCAGGCTTCCGCGACCACTTTCCCTCAAGATTCCCTATTCACGAAGGGTGATGATAGTGCTAAGATGGTCCCTGTACGGTGTTTTTTCTGACGAATGTGTTTTGGGTCTTTTCGTTCCATTGCCGCCAGCAGTTTTGACAGGATTTCCACAGGAAGCAAACATTTCGTTGGAAGCGGG
>NW_023250054.1:0-722 GCF_002007445.2 Ailuropoda melanoleuca | reverse complement strand
GCCACTGATTCTCATTCCTTATCTAGCTTTCAAAATTACAGTGACCATCCAGTTCTTTCTAAGCTCTAATTAGCACCGCTGTANGCTCTAATTCGCGCCGCTGTGTCAGGCCATTCCCTAGTGTCTGACGTATCACAGGCCATGGTGTGAAGTACAGAAGCGAAGTCCCAAGTTAGCAGAGGTCTGCAAGTTACTTGGTCAGTGAAAATATAAATAGTGACGTGATCATTTCCTAGAGGAAAATGAAATTCAGCCGCCACCAAAAAGCGTGACCATTCTAACTGTAGTCTACGAAAGTTTCGGATTTTCGTCAAGATATCTGCGTTGTTAATGCAGTTGCCTTTCCAGTAAAAAAGAAAATGGATAGCAGATGAGAAAAATTTGATGGGATGGCTTTTAGGAAATGACTCATGCACTCGCTTGATTTGACAAGGTTTCTATATAAAGAAATAACTTCGCCCCAAAATAGAAGCCGCACACTGTGGAATGTAGCTCGTAAAGGAGTTGTTTGTGCATCCCAAGCAGGAGGAACGTGAAGGTCGGTATGCGGGGGCGTCTCTGCTGGGGGCGTTATGTGAAGCCGGTTAATGATTCATTTGGAATGTAAAGCTGTCCAATCCAGGACCTTACGTTTTTCAAGATAGGAAAACCCCAGTGTAGTTTGAGATATTTCCTAACTGGCTCGAAAGGCAAACAACAACAAAAACGTAGCATTTTTTTTT
>NW_023250053.1:327-571 GCF_002007445.2 Ailuropoda melanoleuca | reverse complement strand
ATATTATTTTTCTAGCTTCTTCAGTTGTTTGCATGGTATATCTAATTAATTTTCAACTACTGTATCATTACGTTTGAATTAAGTTTCTTTTTCTTTTTTTTTTAAACATTTTATTTATTTATTTGACAGAGATAGAGACAGCTAGCGTGAGAGGGAACACAAGCAGGGGGAGTGGGAGAGGAAGAAGCAGGCTCATAGCGGAGGAGCCTGATGTGGGGCTCGATCCCATAACGCCGGGATCACG
>NW_023250053.1:0-186 GCF_002007445.2 Ailuropoda melanoleuca | reverse complement strand
TTTAATGAAATGTTGATATGTTAAGTCTGAGTCTTCCCGTATATTTTGTATTGTATGCTTGTTTCGTCATTTTTCCTTTCTCTCTCTTCTTTTTCCTGCTGTCCGGGGCTTGCTTGAGTCGTCAGTGTATCTTTCTTTCCAGCTTTATTGAGATATAATTGACATACAGTGTTGTGTAAGTTTTAG
>NW_023250052.1:1237-1331 GCF_002007445.2 Ailuropoda melanoleuca | reverse complement strand
TGTAGACAGCAAATGGATGGGTCATTTCTTTTTATCCAGTCTGCAGCCCTGTGGCGTTTTATGGGAGCATTTAAGCCATTCATATTGAGACTGA
>NW_023250052.1:0-1193 GCF_002007445.2 Ailuropoda melanoleuca | reverse complement strand
GTTGTGACTTTCTGTTCTGTATCACTCTTGGGGCCTTTTTACCTTTATAGAACTCCCCTTAATATCTCCTGTAGGGCTGGTTTCATGGTTATGAAATTGATTAATGACTGGCAATTCTGGAAGGTCTTTGTTTCTCCATCAATTCTGAATGACAGCCTTGCTGGATAAAGGATCCTTGGCTGCGTGTTTTTTTTCTGAAAGAGTTTTAAAAATGCTCCCCCAACACTTTCTCTCATTCCAGGTCTGTGTAGACAGGTCTGACACAATTCTGATACCTTTGCCTTGGTACGAGAGAAATTTCTTTGCCCTGGCCGCTTTCAATACTGTATCCTTGGATATAAGATTTGCGAATTGCAGTATGATGTGACGTGGCGTAGGTTTGTCATGGTTGAGCTTGGGTGGGGTCCTCTCTGCCTCTTGGACACGAATGTTTGTTTCCCTTGCTAGATTAGGGAAGTTTTCAGCTACAATTTGTTCAAATATCTCTTCTAGACCTCTGTCTTTCTCCACCCCCTCGGGGATGCCGAAGATTCTGACATTGGATCGTTTCATTGAGTCAGTTATCTCCCGTAACCTACATTCGTGGGCTTGGATTTTTTTAAGTCCAGCTTCTATTTTCGTTTTTTCTTCTACTAATCCATCCTCCAATTCGCTAATACGTTCCTCTGCCTCATTTACCCTGGCCGTCAGAACCTCTAGTTTTGACTGCATTTGGCTCATAGAATTTTTAATTTCTGCCCTTAGAGATTCTATATTCTCATTAACATTTTCATTAATACTTTTTTCAAGTCTACACATCATCTTGACCATTGTTACTCTGANGAATTCCATTTCTGATAATTTGGTTACATCCATATCCATTAGTTCTGTGGCAAAGGACACAGACTCATTGTCTTTTCTTTGCTGGGGGGATTTCTTCTTCTCATCATTCTGATGAGGAGGGGTTGCGGGGTTGTCCAGAGCCCAAATTATTGACCGGGACCCAGGCTGTGCGCCCTTGTTTTATAGGGATCTTAGGGATGTGGGCTTCTTGATTTTTAAGCCTGCCTTTTGGGGGAGGGGCCTGCCGCAGGCAATCCTGTTTGGGTAGAGTCTCCATGTCCCCTGTGAGGGGGGATGGGAATGGGCACACTGTGAGCCAGTATTTCCAGGCTTTTGTTCTCTGGCGGCTTTCCCTGGTGGTCTGCTGTGCC
>NW_023250051.1:343-699 GCF_002007445.2 Ailuropoda melanoleuca | reverse complement strand
CTCATTTCCTGTCCATTCATTTCTCTGGCTTTGGTTGGCAGGTCTTATTTATTTAAAACCATAACAACTAATATATATATATACACACAGGCACACACACACATATACACATACACATATACACACACACACACAATATAAATAAGATCCATATATGGTATATATAAGATATTTATGATACACATAAGATGTATGTATATATTTCTTTCTTTCTAGTCCTGCATAACTGAGTGAGACAAAACTTTTCATCTCTCCCTCCTAAGGGAATTTCCTTCAATCTGTAGATTATTTTTGAGTATATGTGGTTTAAAAATTGTGTTTTGGTTATTGTGTAGTGCTTGCTTTGTTTATTTGTT
>NW_023250051.1:0-329 GCF_002007445.2 Ailuropoda melanoleuca | reverse complement strand
TTTGTTCATCTAGAGATTTTTACGTAGCCTGTGACTCATAGAAGGTATTGTGTATCCAGATGTATTTTATGCTCATTACCTAGGATGTTTACAGACGTTCCCCTCCCCCCCAGGAAGCAAATATGCAGCTGCTTTGTGGAGCTCACCTGCTGCCGTTACCCAGATATAGACACGTCCGAAGCACCACAGACGCCCTACACAGAAAACAGGAGAACAGATGACAAAATAGCTCGCTTCTTTTCTCCTCAATGGTCTTTCTTTTATTTTTATTTTTATTTTTATTTTTAAAGATTTTATTTATTTATTTGACAGAGATAGAGACAGCCAGC
>NW_023250050.1:1676-1870 GCF_002007445.2 Ailuropoda melanoleuca | reverse complement strand
GCTTTCAATACTGTATACTTGGATCTAATATTTGCGAATTGCACTATGACGTGACGTGGCATAGGTTTGTCATGATTGAGCTTGGGAGGGGTCCTCTCTGCCTCTTGGACACGAATGTCTGTTTCCTTTGCTAGATTAGGGAAGTTTTCAGCTACCATTTGTTCAAATATCTCTTTTAGACCTCTGTTTTTCTC
>NW_023250050.1:0-1452 GCF_002007445.2 Ailuropoda melanoleuca | reverse complement strand
CCTCTGTTTTTCTCCACCCCCTTGGGGATGCCAATGATTCTGATATTGGAACGTTTCATTGAGTCAGTAATCTCCCATAACCTACATTCTTGGGAATGGATTTTTTTTAGCCCAGATTCTATTTTACTTTCTCTTCTACTAACCCATCCTCCAATTTGCTGATACGTTCTTCTGCCTCATTCACCCTGGCCCTCAGAGCCTCTAGTTTTGACTGCTTTTGGCTCATAGAATTTTTAATTTCTTCCAGATTCACTCTCATTTCCGCCCTTAGAGTTTCTATATTCTCATTAACATTTTAGTTAATACTTTTTTCAAGTCTACACATCATCTTGACCATTGTTACTCTGAATTCCATTTCTGATAATTTGGTAATATCCATATCCATTAGTTCTGTGGCAGAGGCCACAGACTCATTGTCTTTTCTTTGCTGCGGAGGATTTGTCCTTCTCGTCTTTCTGATGAGGAGAGGTTGCGGGGTTGTCCAGAGCCCAAATTATTGACCAGGACCCAGGCAGTGTGCACTTGTTCTATGGGGATCGTAGGGATGTGGGCTTCTTGATTTTTCAGCCTGCCTTCTGGGGGAGGGGCCTGCCGCCCTGATACACAGGCAACCCTGTTTGGGTAGAGTCTCCCTGTCCCCTGTGAGGGGGGGTGGGGATGGGCACAGTGTGAGCCAGTATTTCCAGGCTTTTGTTCTCTGGCGGCTTTCCCTGGCGGTCTGCTGTGCCTCTTCTGAGAGTTAAAGCAGCAGTGGCCGAATCTCAGCCTCTATCTCAGAACAGAGGAAATGCGGACCTTTATCCACTGATGTTCTGGCCACTTTAACTCTGTTTCTGTTGGTGCTGCTCAACCCTGCAGCATCCCAGGATGTGCGCCCCACAGCCGGCGTCCCAGCCCTCATTTCCCTGGCCGGTGCGTCTCTGTCCTTTGTGTTTGTAACACCACCAGCTGCCAGCCGCCAGCTGCTCCACGTGCTCCCAGAGCTCCCGGTCTCAGTCTGGATCCAGTGAGCGCACCGGAGCTCCGTTTCAGTCTGGTGGCGCTTGTTCCCTGGCTCAAGTCTCAGTCTGCTCTCTTGTGGGTGCTGGTCCATGAGTCTGCCCACTCCCCAGTGCAGGTGGCTACCATTTCCTGGCGCCCAAACACGGCAGCTCCCTCTCCCTTCCATTTATCTTCCGATTTCTGTGCGTGGCTTCACGGCTCCCAGCTTTGTACCTCAGTACTCTGCCCTGGAGGTGTTCATTTGTAGAGATCCAGATGTATCTTCCTGCATCTCAGGCTGATTCCATGGTTGTTCAGGATGGTCTGGTACCTATCCAACTGACTCAGGGGACTGGCTGAAAAAGGGGTCCCCTACTCCTCCGCCATCTTACCTCTCTACCTAGAGTTCTTTTAGTTAGCCTCAAAGAAAGGGAGAGGGGATCTTGAAAAAACAGAGAAAAGGTGACATAT
>NW_023250049.1:0-2449 GCF_002007445.2 Ailuropoda melanoleuca | reverse complement strand
TGAACACTGTATTATTTAAAGATTGGTATAATTTTAGATGAATTTAATAGATTTTCTCAATTAAACTTTTTAAAAATTTCATACTCAACTTTATCCCCAAACTGCTTTTCTTGTCATATCATATTCCTATTTGTGCAAATGAGAATTCTGTTGTGAAAACTGACTTTTTGTGGCATTGGAGAGTATTTGTGGAGCTTAGTTTAATTTATCCTTGGTGGTAGAGTAGGAGTTAGTGTGAGAGGCAAAGTGAGGAGAAGAACTATTTTCAGTTCGAAAACAGTTCATAGGACCGGGAAGAGATCAGATTTCTGTGTTAGGAAATGAATTCCTCTTCTGTACACAAATACAAAGTCTTAAGGTTGAAATACGTTGCATGAGCAGAATCTTCATTTTCTTTCTTTCCTCTTTTCTATTTTTCTACTCACAGTAGGTACACAGAGTGACAGGAAACTAATTTCTCATTTTATCCAGCCATTTCCTCTTTATGAATAAAATTATTCAAATCTGAATGTCTGATGTCAGTTAAATGCATGAACTGGGCACTGAAATTTCTGATTTGTTTGTAGTCAAGACTAAAGTCTATCTGTAGATATGACCTCAGTCAATGTACATATATACATTATATGTGCATATTATATATATTATATATACTACTATATGGAATTTGAAATACTCTAGAGAAGAGACAGAACACTACTAACATTCTAGAAAAGATAGAATTGGCACTTACTATATTTAATAATATAATAATGACTTTTAATACTGTTTAGAAGTTTGTGAATGTCAATTGAGTGAATGGATTTGGAGGTATGTTTTGACACAGAAAAATTATTATATTTTACTAAGGTGGAATAGAAGGAACATATTGGAATTAGAAGCCATGGTGTTAGTGGCATAGCCAAACTTCATTTAGTAACAATTACCATTTTAAAAGAAAATAAAGAGATCATTTTTTCTAGTAATATAGCCACATTTTGGAAGAGACAAGGATGACAGCTTATTCATTTATCTTATTTATATTATGTATTTATACCTTATATCTTATTTAACTTATTTATCATTTTACTGCTATTATTTAATTTTAAATGCATTATATATTTTAATAAATTATCATCAGATCTTTAGAGAAATACAGTAGCATGAATCTGACTCAATGGTAAAATTGTATTCAGAATAAATACCTTCAGTGACTTTCCCAGGGTCATGCTGCAAAGTAGTCTAAGGATGAAGAATAATGAACAAGTCATTGATTATCTCATGAAGATACGTTGTTCCCTTCTCCCCCCCCCCCGCCCGCCCCGGCAAAGAAGCAGCCTAATAAGCAAATATTTGCAAGGTCTCTGTCAATTATTTAGATCTATGCTTTCATTAGACACTTAAATTTTTTTTAAAGATTTATTCTTTTATTTGAGAGACAGAGAGCATGTGCATGTGGGTGCGCGCATGAGTGGGGGGAGGGGCAGAAAGAGAAAAATAGAATCTCTAGTAGACTCCCCACTGAGCGCAGAGACTGGGCTCAATCTCATGACCCTGAGATCATGACCTGAGCCAAAATCAAGAGTTGGACGCTTAACCAACTGAGCCACCCAGGAGCCCTTAGACACTTGAGATTGAAATCACAAAGGAAAATATCTGTGGTCTTTAAGAAAGATTCATGTATTTATTCATCTAAAAAAATATCAAGTTATGATGCAGCAGGTATTATCTCAAGATCTAGGATTTCGAGAAAGAGCAACAACCTAAGTCCCTCTATCACAGTTTTTATATTCTATTGGGGAAGATAGATACAAAAATCAAGTAAACAAAAAATATTGCCTCGTATGGTAACAGATGAGAGATGCTGCCATCCATTAGTATTTTAGGGCAGAATTTAGAAAAAAATAGCACTCTGTTCCTCTTTTAGTTCTGCATTTATCATCTGTATGACTTTGGCAAATTCCTTAATATCTCTAAATCTGATTCCTCATCTATAAAATAAGCAACAGCCTCCATTCATCCAGCTGTTGTGATGGTTAAATGAGATCATACATTGACTTTGCACATTTGCTACCAAAGCTTTAGTGCTTAATATGTTATTATAACATAAAGTAAAATTATAATACATTATTTAATACTTATTAGCATCAAAACAACTTGGGCATGACTTCTACAGAAAGGCAGCGTATGTAACAGAAAGAATATCAACCACAGAGAAATACAATCTGGGTATAAATTCTGAATCATAGTTGTGAGAACTTTGAGATGCATTTTCCCATTTTGCTAAATGAGAGTATTTGTGCTTATATAAAATGAAGCAAAACTTTGTTTATCAAATTTGAATTAATAAATAGGAGCAATTGATATTAATCTGAAAAATCAGAAGTTTCTACAGAACAGAAATATATATATATATTTCTTTATTCATTTGTACTCATTTATTATATTCTTTTATTCATTTGTACTCATTTAT
>NW_023250048.1:2055-4986 GCF_002007445.2 Ailuropoda melanoleuca | reverse complement strand
TATGAGGCATTCTCGTCAGGCTTCCGTGAACACTTTCCCTCATGTTTCCCTATTCACGAAGGATGATGTTAATGCTAATATGGCCACTGCACAGNACGGCCACTGCACAGTGTTGTTTCTGACAGAAATGGTTTAGGCATTTTCGTTCCATTGCCACCAGCAGTTTTAATGGGATTTACCCATGAAGCAAACATTGCATTGGAGGCTGGTTTGGCCAAATTTTGTTTCTCCGTGCTGTGCTGATCGTGTTTCACTCACGGTAACAAAGCACCTTGATTTTTGTTCCACGTTCTATAAGGCCAATGTGACTTCAAGGGCTTTATCTTCGCACTTTGTTTCTTGGTTCTAAGTGCTGGATAACTGCAAGGCACAATCACCGAATGGGGAATATGGGTCCCAATTGATAACGCGGTTGTTAGCTGGAGGTGTACTCTTGGACGCTATTTTTAATACCAATAAGAAGGGGGCTGAGTCCTCGTAATTCTTTAACATTTTCATTTATACACCCTTATTTAAGTGCGATGATGTTCGTTGATAATTCCCTGGATTTTGTTGTGTCAGAGACTATTTTGTGGCACTATTGTCAGGGTTCCGCGACCACTTTAACTCAAGATTCCCTATTCACGAAGGTTGATGATAGTGCTTGGATGGTCCCTGCACGGTGTTGTTTCTCACAGATATGTTTTTGGCCTTTTCATTCCATTGCCACCAGCAGTTTTGATAGGATTTACCCATGAAGCAAACATTGCATTGGAGGCTGGTTTGGCCAAATTTTGTTTCTCAGTGCTGTGCTGATCGTGTTTCACTCACGGTAACAAAGCACCTTGATTTTTGTTCCACGTTCTATAAGGCCAATGTGACTTCAAGGGCTTTATCTTCGCACTTTGTTTCTTGGTTCTAAGTGCTGGATACTTGCAAGGCACCATCACCCAATGGGGAATATGGGTCCCAATTGATAATGCGGTTGTTAGCTGGAGGTGTACTATTGGACGCTATTCTTAATACGAATTAGAAGTGCCTGAGTCCTCGAATTTCTTGAACTTTTTCATTTATACTCCCTTATTTAAGTGAGATGATGTTCGTTGATATTTCCCTGGATTGTGTGGTGTCTCAGAGACCACTATGTGGCACTCTCGTCAGGCTTCCGTGAACACTTTCCCTCATGTTTCCCTATTCACGAAGGATGATGATAGTGCTAAGACGGCCACTGCACAGTGTTGTTTCTGACAGAAATGGTTTAGGCATTTTCGTTCCATTGCCACCAGCAGTTTTAATGGGATTTACCCATGAAGCAAACATTGCATTGGAGGCTGGTTTGGCCAAATTTTGTTTCTCCGTGCTGTGCTGATCGTGTTTCACTCACGGTAACAAAGCACCTTGATTTTTGTTCCACGTTCTATAAGGCCAATGTGACTTCAAGGGCTTTATCTTCGCACTTTGTTTCTTGGTTCTAAGTGCTGGATGCTTCCAAGGCACATTTACCCAATGGGGAATCTGGGTCCCAAGGAAATGCGGATGTTAGCTGGAGGTGTTATCCTGGACGCTCTTCTTTAATACCAATAAGAAGGGCGCTGAGTCCTCGAAATTCTTGAACGTTTTCATTTAGACTCCCTTATTTAAGTGAGATGATGTTCGTTGATATTTCCCTGGATTGTGTGGTGTCTCAGAGACCACTATGTGGCACTCTCGTCAGGCTTCCGTGAACACTTTCCCTCATGTTTCCCTATTCACGAACGATGATGATAGTGCTAAGACGGCCATTGCACAGTGTTGTTTCTGACAGAAATGGTTTAGGCATTTTCGTTCCATTGCCACCAGCAGTATTGATAGGATTTACCCATTAAGCAAACATTGCATTGGAGGCAGGTTTGGCCAAATTTTGTTTCTCACTGCTGTGCTCATCGTGTTTCACTCACGATAACAAAGCACCTTCATTTTTGTTCCACGTTCTATAAGGCCTATGTGAATTCAAGGGCTTTATCTTCGCACTTTCTTTCTTCGTTCTAAGTGCTGGATGCTTCCAAGGCACGTTCACCCAATGGGGAATCTGGGTCCCAAAGGAAACGCGGATGTTAGCTGGAGTTGTTAATCTGGACGCTCTTCTTTAACCCAATAAGAAGGGCGCTGAGTCCTCGAAATTCTTGAACTTTTTCATTTAGACTCCCTTATTTAAGTGAGATGATGTTCGTTGATATTTCCCTGGATTGTGTGGTGTCTCAGAGACCACTATGTGGCACTCTCGTCAGGCTTCCGTGAACACTTTCCCTCATGTTTCCCTATTCACGAAGGATGATGATAGTGCTAAGACGGCCACTGCACAGTGTTGTTTCTGACAGAAATGGTTTAGGCATTTTCGTTCCATTGCCACCAGCTGTTTTGATATGATTTACCCATGAAGCAAACATTGCATTGGAGGTTGGTTTGGCCAAATTTTTTTTCTCAGTGCTGTGTTTATCATGTTTCACTCAAGGTAATAAAGCACCTTGATTTTTGACCCACGTTGTATAAGGCCGATGTGACTTCAAGGGCTTTATCTTCGCACTTTGTTTCTTGGTTCTAAGTGCTGGATGCTTCCAAGGCACATTTACCCAATGGGGAATCTGGGTCCCAAGGAAATGCGGATGTTAGCTGGAGGTGTTATCCTGGACGCTCTTCTTTAATACCAATAAGAAGGGCGCTGAGTCCTCGAAATTCTTGAACGTTTTCATTTAGACTCCCTTATTTAAGTGAGATGATGTTCGTTGATAATTCCCTGGATTATGTGGTGTCTCAGACCACTATGTGGCACTATCGTCAGGCTTCCGTGAACACTTTATCCCTCATGTTTCCCTATTCACGAAGGATGATGATAGTGCTAAGACGGCCACTGCACAGTGTTGTTTCTGACAGAAATGGTTTAGGCATTTTCGTTCCATTGCCACCAGCAGTTTT
>NW_023250048.1:1389-1770 GCF_002007445.2 Ailuropoda melanoleuca | reverse complement strand
TACCAATAAGAAGGGCGCTGAGTCCTCGAAATTCTTGAACTTTTTCATTTAGACTCCCTTATTTAAGTGAGATGATGTTCGTTGATATTTCCCTGGATTGTGTGGTGTCTCAGAGACCACTATGTGGCATTCTCGTCAGGCTTCCGTGAACACTTTCCCTCATGTTTCCCTATTCACGAAGGATGATGTTAGTGCTAATATGGCCAGTGCTCAGTGTTGTTTCTCACTGAAATGTTTTAGGCATTTTCGTTCCATTGACACCAGCCGCCAGCAGTTTTGACAGGATTTCCCCAGGGAGCAAGCATTTCGTTGGAAGCGGGTTTTGGCCGAATTGTGTTTCTCAGTGCTGTGTTCGTCGTGTTTCACTCACGGTACCAAAGC
>NW_023250048.1:0-1120 GCF_002007445.2 Ailuropoda melanoleuca | reverse complement strand
AATTCCCTGGATTGAGTGTTGTCTCAGATACCACTATGAGGTACTCTCGTCAGGATTCTGGGAACACTTTCCCTCACGTTTGCCTATTCACGAAGGATGACGTTAGTGCTAAGACGGCCACTGCACATTGTTGTTTCTGACAGAATTGTTTTAGGCATTTTCGTTCCGTTGCCACCAGCAGTTTTGATAGGAGATACCCATGAAGCAAACATTGCCTTGGAGGCTTGTTTGGCCAAATTTTATTTCTCAGTGCTGTGCTCATCATGTTTCACTCACGGTAACAAAGCACCTGNCTTGATTCCTGTTCCACCTTCCATAAGGCCGTCGTGACTTCAAGGGCTTTCCCCTCACACTTTGTTTCTTGGTTCTAAGGGCTGGATCCTCCACAAGTCCCTACACCCAATGTGGAATCGGGGTCCCCAGTGAAAAGGCTGCTGTTCGCTGGAGGTGTTTTCCTGGACGCTCTGCTTTATTACCAATGAGAAGGGCGCTGAGTCCTCGAATTTCTTGAACTTTTTCATTTATACTCCCTTATTTAAGTGAGATGATGTTCGTTGAAAATTCCCAGGATTGTGTGGTGTCTCAGAGACCACTATGTGGCACTCTCTTCAGACTTCCGGGAACACTTTCCCTCATGTTTCCCTATTCACTAAGGGTGATGATAGTGCTAAGACGGTACCTGTACTTTGTCGTTTCTGACGGACGAGTTTTGGGGCGTTTCGATCCATTGCCGCCAGCAGTTTGGCATGATTTCCCCAGGAAGCAAGCATTTCGTTGGAAGCGGTTTTTGGCCGAATTGACTTTCTCAGTGCTGTGTTNCCAGCAGTTTTGACAGGATTTCCCCAGGGAGCAAGCATTTCGTTGGAAGCGGGTTTTGGCCGAATTGTCTTTCTCAGTGCTGTGTTCGTCGTGTTTCACTCACAGTACCAAAGCACCTTGATTCCTGTTCCACCTTCCATAAGGCCGTGGTGACTTCAAGGGCTTTCCCCTCACACTTTGTTTCTTGGTTCTAAGGCTGCATTCTCCCCAGGCCCCTACACCAAATGTGAAATCGGGGTCCCCAGTGAAAAGGCTGCTGTTCGCTGGAGGTGTTTTCCCAGACGCTCTGCTTTATTACCAA
>NW_023250047.1:367-1103 GCF_002007445.2 Ailuropoda melanoleuca | reverse complement strand
GTGTGTTGTGTGTGTGTTTTCTGTGTTGCATGTCTGTTGCGTGTGTGTTGTGTGTGTATTTGTTGTGTGTGGTGTGTGTGTGTTGAGAGTGTGGGGTGTGTGAGGGGTGTGTGTGTGGTGTGTGGTGTGTGTTTTGTGTGTGTGTNTGTGGGGGTGTGTGAGGGGTGTGTGTGTGGTGTGTGGTGTGTGTTTTGTGTGTGTGTTGTGTGTGGTGTGTGTGTGTTGTGTGTGGTGTGTGTGTGTTGTGTGTGGTGTGTGGTGCGTGGTGTGTGGTGTGTGTGGTGTGTGTGTGTTGTGTGTGTCGTGTGTGTGTGTTGTGTGTGGTGTGTGTGTTGTGTGTGTGTTGTGTGTGGTGTGTGTTGTGTGTGTGCTGTGTGTGTGTGTCGTGTGTGTGTGTGGTGTGTGTGTGTTGTGTGTGGTGTGTGTGTGTTGTGTGTGTCTTGTGTGTGTGTTGTGTGTGGTGTGTGTGTTGTGTGTGTGTGGTGTGTGTGTGGTGTGTGTGTGGTGTGTGTGTTTTTTTGTGTGTGTGGTGTGTGTGTTGTTTGTGTGTGGTGTGTGAGTGTTTTGTGTGTGTTGTGTGTGTGTGGTGTGTGAGTGTTGTGTGTGTGTGTTGTGTGTGTTTTATGTGTGTATGTTTTGTGTGTGTGTATGTGTGGTGTGTGTGTTATGTGTGTTGTGTGTGTTGTGTGCGTGGTGTGTGTTTGTGTGTGTGTGGTGTGTGTGTGGTGTATGTGTG
>NW_023250047.1:0-283 GCF_002007445.2 Ailuropoda melanoleuca | reverse complement strand
GTGTGTGTGTTGTTTGTGTGTGGTGTGTGAGTGTTGTGTGTGTGTTGTGTGTGTGTGGTGTGTGAGTGTTGTGTGTGTCTGTGAAAGAGAGAGAGAGACAGAGAGAGGGAGGGATCGATTATCCAACACACAGACCCACTCACACCCCAGCACAGACACGCAGACACCGACCCGGATGCGGACGGGGACAGGGACAGTGACCCAGGTGCACTCAGGTGACACATACCCACACACAGGGACACACAGGACGCTGTGTGGGCGTGGCAGCTAGCCCACGGGAGGG
>NW_023250046.1:0-752 GCF_002007445.2 Ailuropoda melanoleuca | reverse complement strand
GCGGGGAGCCGTGAAACCGCGCACAGATATCAGAAGATAAACGGAAGGGGGAGGGAGTTGCCGCATTAGGGCGCCGGGAAGCAGTAGCCACCTGCGCGGGGGAGCGGGCGGACTCACGGAGACAGCAGACTGAGACCATGAGCCAGGAGCACACGCCATCAGGCATCTCACGGAACTCCGGAATCCCAGTGTGCTCACTGGATCCAGACTGAGACCGGGAGCTCCGGGAGCACGTGGGGGTGGCTNGGCGACTGGCGGCTGGCGGGGTTGGAAACACAAAGGACAGAGACGTGCCGGCCCTGGAAGTGAGGGCTGGGACGCCGGGTGTGGGGCGCACAGCCCGGGATGCTGCAGGGTTGAGCAGCACCAACAGAAACAGAGTTAAAGTGGCCAGAACATCAGTGGAGAAAGGTCCGCGATCCCTCTGTTCTGAGACAGAGGCTGAGATTCGGCCGCTGCTGCTCTGACTCTCAGAAGAGGTACAGCAAACAGCCAGGGAAAGCTGCCAGAGAACAAAAGCCTGGAATTACCGGCTCACAGTGTGCCCATCCCCATCCCCCCTCGCAGGGGACACAGAGACTCTACCCAAACAGGGTTGCCTGAGTATCGGCGCGGCAGTCCCCTCCCCCAGAAGGCAGGCTGAAAAATCAAGAAGCCCACAACCCAGGGCGCCGGGGTGGTGCAGTCATTAAGTGCCTGTCTTAGGATTAGGGCATGATCACAGCGTTCTGGAAAGGAATCCCTCATCGGGC
>NW_023250045.1:691-824 GCF_002007445.2 Ailuropoda melanoleuca | reverse complement strand
CCTGCTTCTTCCTCTCCCACTCCCCCTGCTTGTGTTCCCTCTCTCACTGGCTGTCTCTAACTCTGTCGAATGAATAAATAAATAAAATCTTTAAAAAAATCAATTTCTTCCTGTTTCAGTCTTGGTAGTTTAT
>NW_023250045.1:282-568 GCF_002007445.2 Ailuropoda melanoleuca | reverse complement strand
CCTTCCAATTTCATTGGTGTTGGTTGTGACCTCTCCTTTTTCATTCATAATTTTATTAATTTGGGTCCTTTCTCTATTCTTTTGGATAAGTCTTGCCAGAGGTATGTCAATGTTATTAATTCTCGCAAAGAACCAGCTTCTATCTCTGTTGATCTACTCTACTGTACTCCTGGTTTCTAATTTGTTGCTTTTTGCTCTAATCTTGGTCAACTGCTTCCTCGTGCATGGATTAGGCCTGTCCCTCTGTTGCTGTTCCAGCTTCTTGAGGTGAAAATATAAAAACTGC
>NW_023250045.1:0-158 GCF_002007445.2 Ailuropoda melanoleuca | reverse complement strand
GGTCTCCATAAATTGTTTAATTTGATTTTTGATTTCCTGGTTTATCGAATCATTCCTGAGCAGGATGGTTCTTAGCCTCCAAGTGTCTGAGTTTCTTCCAAATTTTTCCTTGTGGTTGAGTTCCACTTTCAAAGCGTTGTGGTCTGAGAATATGCAGG
>NW_023250044.1:0-2159 GCF_002007445.2 Ailuropoda melanoleuca | reverse complement strand
TGGTCTCCACCCAGCCCCAACAGCTCACCGTGGGACCCTCCTGGCTTCTCCTGCAGCCCTCGGGCCTGAGGATACTTGAACCTTCTACTGAGTCAAAGGACCTTCCTTGAGAAGTTCTGGCTGAGTCCCTCTGGGGCATGCCCTGAGCCACATGAAGCCCGGGAGGGCACAGTGTTCTCTGCTATGCATGCCTGGTGCTCCCCCACTGTCATCTAGTAAAGATGGCGGGCCCATGAGTTCCTCTGTGGAATTACTGGCAGTGGGCCAATGCTGCTCACCAATTACCTCTGGTTCTCCGCCCACTGGGTCCATGGTAGGATACACGTCCCTACTCCCTTTAAAGTTAGAGACTAAGGAAATGTGAGCAAGAAGAGACTTTAGGAGCGGCGGGCAACGCAGCAGAAGTGAGAAACACTCCTGAGAGGCAGGGGTTCTGCAGCATGACCTGGTCTGTCCTGACCAACACTCCTTTCCCTGCCGGAGGGCCCTCAGGTAAGACCAACAACGTGGAGCCCAAAGGACTGAGGAGTCTCCTCAGCATCTCCATTTGGAGTCTCACAGGCCACTCAAAGCAGCATGTCCAAAACCATGTTCTTGATCTTTGACCCTCTCCTCCCCTAAATCTGCTTCTCCTCCAGGCTCTCCACCTCAGCAAACACCATGTGCCCAAGGCCCACAACAGGTCCCCAGGAATCATTCCTAACACTCCCTCCTCACCCCTACCTCCACTTGCAACCCACACCAAATCTCCAGAACACATCTCAACTCCATCTGCCTCTAACCATACAAACGCTGTCTCTCTGGGGCAGGCCAACAACATAGCCTACCCAGATCAGTGGGCCCAAACTTCTGTGATTACACATTCCATCAACATTTTTTGGAGCATGCCCTCCATATATATGTTCTTATTAAATTATACACATGTATAATTGGTCTGCATGTGTATGTTGGTTCATTTCTGAATACGAATATAATTAGAAGTCCCAAAATTTCCTTCCCATACCCCACTATGTTTCATATACTCCCTGGGTGAACATACCCCACTTTCAGACCAATACCCTGGCCTTCTGAAAGCCCCACCTTACTAGCTTTCTATTATATAGACAGGGAGACCTTTTTAAAATGCAATTTGTTCATATCACTACCCCTTGAGCCCAGCAAGAACATCTGACCCACGCTGCTGCCCATCACTGACCCTCCAGCTCCTCTCAGCCGCTTGCATGGGCAAAGTGCTTCCCCACCTCGGACTGGGTTCCCGTGCCTCCAGGCCTGCACCTCCTCCGGGCCTCAGCTTCAACACGACTTCCTCAAAAGGTCTCCCTGGTCATCCAAGCTAATTGGGACTCTTCTCTTACAATCATTTATTAAGAATATTACCCCTTAGTCTGACATTTTACATTTTAAAATGCATTCCCTTTGCTTATCGTTTGTCTTTTTATTAAGAATCTTTTTTAATTATAGAATTTCATTATTTTTTAATTTTTTATTTAAATCCAATTTAGCTAACACATAATGTATTATTAGTTTCAGGGTAGAGTTTAGTGATTCATCAGTTGTATATAACACCCAGTGCTCAATACATCAAGTGCTCTCCTTAATGCCCATCACCCACTTACCCATCCCCTTACCCACCTCCCGACCAGCAACCCTCAGTTTGTTTCCTATAGTTAAGANCAGTTTGTTTCCTACAGTTAAGGGTCTCTTATGGTTTTGCCTCCCTGTTTTTATCTTATTTTTCCATCCCTTCCCCTATGTCCATCTGATCTGTTTCTTAAATTCCACTTATGAATGAAATCACATGGTATTTGTCTTTCTCTGACTGACTTAGTTTGCTTAGCATAATACCCTCTAGTTCTCTCCAAGTTGTTGCAAATGGCAAAATTTTATTCTTTTTGATGGCTGAGTAATATTCCTGTGTGTGTGTGTGTGTGTATCACTTTTTCTTAAAGATTTGAGTGTGTGTGTGTGTGTGTGTGTGTACGCAAGTGGGGGGAGGGGTAGAGAGAGAAGAGGGGTAAGAGGAAGGAAGAGAGAAAGAGAAGCAGACGCCCCACTAAGCAGAGCCTGACGTGGGGCTTGATCTCACAACCCTGAGATCATGACCTGAGCCAAATCAAGAGTTAGATGCATAACTGACTGAGCCACCCAGGTGCCCCACC
>NW_023250043.1:1060-1143 GCF_002007445.2 Ailuropoda melanoleuca | reverse complement strand
GTACAGGGACCGTCATAGCACTATCATCACACTTCGTGAATAGGGAAACATGAGGGAAAGTGGTCGCGGATGCCTGACGAGAT
>NW_023250043.1:422-559 GCF_002007445.2 Ailuropoda melanoleuca | reverse complement strand
TATCATCACCCTTCGTGAATAGGGAAACATGAGGGAAAGTGGTCGCGGAAGCCTGACGAGAGTGCCCCATAGTGGTCTCTGAGACCCCACACAGTCCAGGAAAATATCAACGATCATCATCTGTCGTGAGTAATGGA
>NW_023250043.1:0-329 GCF_002007445.2 Ailuropoda melanoleuca | reverse complement strand
TAATAAAGCAGAGCGTCCAGGAAAACACCTCCAGCGAACAGCAGCCTTTTCACTGGGGACCCCGATTCCACATTGGGTGTAGGGGCCTGGGGAGGATCCATCCCTTAGAACCAAGAAACAAAGTGTGAGGGGAAAGCCCTTGAAGTCACGACGGCCTTATGGAAGGTGGAACAGGAATCAAGGTGCTTGATACTGAGAGTGAAACACGACGAAACCATCACTGAGAAAGACAATTCGGCCAAAACCAGCTGCCAACGCAATGTTTGCTCCTGGGGAAATCCTGTCAAAACTGCTGGCGGCAATGGAACGAAAAGGCCCAAAACACGTCC
>NW_023250042.1:0-1696 GCF_002007445.2 Ailuropoda melanoleuca | reverse complement strand
GGAACACGACAAGGATGCCCACTCTCGCCACTATTATTCAACACAGTACTAGAAGTCCTTGCAACAGCAATAAGGCAACAAAAAGGTATAAAAGGTACCCAAATCGGCAAAAAAGAAGTCAAACNAAGGTATCCAAATCGGCAAAGAAGAAGTCAAACTGTCTCTCTTTGCAGATGACATGATACTCTATATGGAAAACCCAAAGGAATCCACTCCCAAACTATTAGAAGTTATAGAACAATTCAGTAAGGTGGCAGGATACAAAATCAATGCCCAGAAATCAGTTGCATTTCTATACACGAATAACGAGACTGAAGAAAGAGAAATTAGGGAATCCATCCCATTTACAATAGCACCAAAAACCATATGTTACCTTGGAATTAATTTAACCGGAGACGTAAAGGATCTATATTCTAGAAACTATAAGTCTNCGTAAAGGACCTATATCCTAGAAACTATAGATCACTTTTGAAAGATATTGAGGAAGACATAAAAAGATGGAAAAATATTCCATGCTCATGGATTGGAAGAATTAACATAGTTAAAATGTCCATACTACCCAGAGCAATCTACACTTTCAATGCTATCCCGATCAAAATACCGAGGACATTTTTCAAGGAATTGGAACAAATAGTCCTTAAATTTGTGTGGAACCAGAAAAGGCCCCAAATCGCCAAGGAACTGTGAAAAGGAAAAACAAAGCTGGGGGCATCACAATGCCGGATTTCGAGCTGTACTACAAAGCTGTGATCACAAAGACAGCATGGTACTGGCACAAAAACAGACACATCGACCAATGGAACAGAATAGAGAACCCAGAAATGGACCCTCGGCTCTTTGGGCAACTAATCTTTGATAAAGCAGGAAAAAACATCCGGTGGAAAAAAGACAGTCTCTTCAATAAATGGTGCTGGGAAAATTGGACAGCTACATGCAAAAGAATGAAACTTGACCACTCTCTCACACCATACACAAAGATAAACTCCAAATGGATGAAAGACGTTGATGTGAGACAGTAATCCTCNCAATGTGAGACAGGAATCCATCAAAATTCTAGAGGAGAACATAGGCAACAACTTCTATGACATCGGCCAGAGCAACCTTTTTCACGACACATCTCCAAAGGCAAGAGAAATAAAAGATAAAATGAACTTATGGGACTTTATCAGGATAAAGAGCTTCTGCACAGCCAAGGAAACAGTCAAAAAAACTAAGAGACAGCCCACGGAATGGGAGAATATATTTGCAAAGGACACCACAGATAAAGGACTGGTATCCAAGATCTACAAAGAACTTCTCAAACTCAATACACGAGAAACAAATAAACAAATCATAAAATGGGCAGAAGATATGAACAGACACTTTTCCAATGAAGACATACAAATGGCTAACAGACACATGAAAAAATGTTCAAAATCATTAGCCATCAGGGAAATTCAAATCAAAACCACACTGAGATACCACCTTACGCCAGTTAGAATGGCAAAGATAGACAAGGCAAGAAACAACAATTGTTGGAGAGGATGTGGAGAAAGGGGATCCCTCCTACATTGTTGGTGGGAATGCAGGTTGGTGCAGCCACTCTGGAAAGCAGTGTGGAGGTCCCTTTAAAAGTTAAAAATTGTGCTACCCTATGACCCAGCCATTGCAATACTGGGTATTTACCCCAAAGATACAGACGTAGTGAAGAGAAGGG
>NW_023250041.1:2521-3362 GCF_002007445.2 Ailuropoda melanoleuca | reverse complement strand
CAGGTAGGGGTCTGGGGATACAAAAGGGAGGAAGGCCTTTCACAGGAAGGCAGAGGAGATGTTTGGAAATCTAAGGATGCCCTGTTATACAAATAAGGTTCTTA
The DNA here is from genome assembly GCF_002007445.2 of Ailuropoda melanoleuca. NCBI lineage: Eukaryota > Metazoa > Chordata > Mammalia > Carnivora > Ursidae > Ailuropoda > Ailuropoda melanoleuca. Next base: position 3,258 of record NW_023250041.1, on the reverse strand, counting down.
GGTATCCCTAGTAATGGCTCTCTTGCAGGTACAGACCACCTTTCTAATGTAAATTGAAGCATTTGAGGGGTAGGAAAAGCGCTTTTCCTGAATCTGTTGGGGTTTGGTTGCTTTTAGCTCAAAATTGTCCTCATGCCAAAGTGGCACATTTCTGGGGTGACAAATTCTTCTCTCCTTCAGTACCATCTTTGAAACTTCAAAAAAGAAATTTCACAGTCCAGAATTTTAAGTTGATCTATTGCTCTATATATTATTAAAGCAGTCTCAGTCTTGAGAAGTGCTCAGGTTAATTAAACAGTTGTATCTTGTTTCAGGAAGCAGTGATGCAGCTGGGCTCCCAAAGTTATGCCTGTATTGTGCAAGCAATCAAGTACTTCATAAGAGACATTTCTATAGAAACAAAAGAAAAACAGAGTCTTGAGTCCCAAGAGCTGCCAGTTGAGATTTCTAGATATCAGGCTTGAAGTGATGAGGTTGTGGGATATCAGTGAGGTGAGGTGGGGTGGAGTCCAGAGCCAACGACCAAGAAAGAATTCTTGAGATGTCTTTGGTGCAAAATGGTGGTTTATTAAAGCATGGGGACAGGACCTGTGGGCAGAAAGAGCTGCACCAGGGTTATTAGGAGTGGCCCATTATATACCCTCAAGTTGGGAGGGGGTTAGAGATAGCGTAAGTCTCTAAAGAATTTTGGGAGCAATGTTTCCAGGACCTTGAGGGGGCTAGCTATTGTTGGGAAA
>NW_023250041.1:0-2304 GCF_002007445.2 Ailuropoda melanoleuca | reverse complement strand
GGAGGTGGGGGGAAGGGTGTCAGGCTAGGATTGCCTTTTGCCTTTAAGGAAGTATTAACATTGAGGCATTTGAGTCCCTAGGGGAATGTCACTCTGTGTCTTTCAAGGAGTTGTCAATGGACTGTAGGTAGTACGGATGTTTAATAATTTTTCTTCTGCCTTGTTTCCCACATCAGAATGATCTTAAAGTGATCAGAAACCTGTACTCAGAGTTCTTTCCATGAGTCTTACTGAAGATGAAGCACTTTTGGTCAGAGTAAAGCAATAATTGAATGCCAAAAGCTTTAAAAATGGCCATGGTTAAAGGTCTGATGATAATTCATTATAATATGGTTGACGAGGAAATTTGGTTATTTCCCTACTGTACAACATTTCAAGATAATAACTAGAATTACAAGTGATAACAGTATACCAGGAAATGTAAGATTTCTAGAAACTTTATGGAATTTCTTTATACAATTTTATTAATAACACTTACCCACACAATATAACCTAAGAAGGCTTATCATCACTTATTTGACAATGTTTGCCATGTGATTTAAATTACCAGTAAGTAATTATTGTAACATTTTATTGTTATGAGGAGAAAGAACAAATATTTTAAGATGTTCTAGGGACCCACCTGGTAAATCTTAAAATTAGTTCTGGGTCAAACAGACTTCCTTTAGAATTTGATTTTGGGAAGTTTGTCAAAAATATCAAAAGGCTTGGACACTTGACTAAATAAGGATCAGAGATCATTATGAAACAATCCTTAGTTATCTATTTAACCAAAGTGGCAATAAAATATTTCAAAGACAAATACAAAAGGTTACATAGTTCTAAGTAAAATTTAGCTCTCTGAATATTGAGAATACTTAGTTCTTTTAAATAATCAAAGATCAGATTAAGACAACAGAAAGCACAGCAAATTATTTTGGTAAGATACAAATTTTTTGTTTTCTAGATGGCTTAAAAAGTAAAGAAAAATCTTTCATAATATATAATTATCAAGGGCAGACGAACGGTACAAGGAAACTTTGTTCTTTTTGCAGGGGAAAGAAAATTGTTATAGTTTACGTGAGTACACTGCTGATTTTAAAGCATTTTATAATCCATGTAATACACTCAATTTTAGCCAACTTGACCACACAAGGTGAGATTCTCTTTCTCTCTTCCCAATTTTTTATTTAGTTTTGTCCTTTATTTTCCCCTTTCCATTTTGAAATAATAAATTTCACTTTAGGACAAATGTACTTTCTTTTCCCTTAACAAAAACACATTTACTTATCTCATACCTTTTCTTTGTCCAGAAACACACCTCTGCTTTCTTTTCGTACAGAATTCTTTCTCTTAGTACTTTTTGTAGGTTTGATCACAGATTTTAATTGGAATTCTTAACCCTTAGAACTACTGTCTTTACACCAGCATTCTGTGGATTAGAAAATTTATGAATGTATCTAATAACTTCTAAAACCACAAGCTTTTCATAGCCAAATCTTTTAATGTGGCACAAGACATGCTTACTAATAAACCCAAATATATCTTTAGTTTCTCTGTGATAAGAAGCCCAAAATCAATAAGCCTATGTTCAGTAATTAATGTTTCAGTATCTTATTCGGAAATGATCTAGACATTCAATGAATTTTCTATCTATTGCTTTATTTAACTTAGCAAAACTTTAAGGTTTCAAGTTGCCAAAAAGATTTGAGAAATTATTTTTAAATACAATTTCATAAAAACATAATTTGCTAAAAAAGTTCACCTAAAAGTTCTTATCCTACTTATATCTAAGTCATGTGCTTTGAACAGTTATCTTTCAGTTACCCATGAAACTTTATGAGACATTAGACAGAGTCAGCCATTATCCCACATTATTTTTCTTGCTGACAAATCTGTAAGAGAGATAACATGAAGTTGATTAGCAAGTGGAGGGAATTATTTATCTGAATTATAAGCAGTGTTGATAACTCTGAGACATACCTATTTTAATTAAACTAACAAACTTCCATTAGCTTTTATTTACCAAAGATTATCTCAGATCAGGTGGATTTGAAAAACATTTGGATTAGCTTTAAATTCCTGCCAGTTTTAGAATACCCAATTCCTATATAAGTATTTGTTTTTAAGCCTGTTAAATAGAGCTCTTTTACAAGTTACTTTTGGCAGTACTGTCTGGAAGTAGAAAAATATCACATATCTAACATATATATATATAGACACATGTAAACATATAGACAGATGCAAACAGAGACCCCCCCATAGCCACTGCCTTAAAATTTTAGCCAAGAGTCAGACACAACAATACAAAACTCACCAGTTTAC
>NW_023250040.1:605-991 GCF_002007445.2 Ailuropoda melanoleuca | reverse complement strand
CCCTTTCTTGCTGACTGTCTGTCTCTCTCTCTCAAATAAATAAATAAACTCTTTAAGGAAGAAGCCCACATTCCCTAAGATCTCTATAAAACAAGGGCACACAGCCTGTGTCCCAGTCAACAACTTGGGCTCTGGACAACTGCGCAATCTCTCTTCATCAGAATGATGAGAAGGAGAAGTCCCCCCCAGCAAAGAAAAGATAATTAGTCTGTGGCCTCTGCCACAGAATTAATACATATGGATGTATCCCAATTATCAGAAATGGAATTCAGAGCAACAATGGTCAAGATGATGAGTAAACTTGAAAAAAGCATCAGAGAAAGCGTTGCTGAGAATATAGAATCCCTAAGGGCAGAAATGAGAGCGAATCTGACAGAAATTAAAAA
>NW_023250040.1:0-582 GCF_002007445.2 Ailuropoda melanoleuca | reverse complement strand
CCAAATGCAGTCAAAACTAGAGGCTCTGATGGCCAGGGTCACCGAGGCAGAGGAACGCATTAGCGAATTGGAGGATGGGTTAGCAGAAGAAAAAATGAAAATAGAAGCTGGTCTTAAAAAAAATCCACGCCCAGAATGTAGATTACGGGAGATTACTGACTCTATGAAACGATCCAATGTCAGAATCATCGGCATCCCTGAAGGGGTGGAGAAAAACAGAGGTCTAGAAGAGATATTTGAACAAATTGTAGCTGAAAACTTCCCTAATCTAGCAAGGGAAACAAGCATTCGTGTCCAAGAGGCAGAGAGGACCCCATCCAAGCTCAACCAGGACAAACCTACGCCACGGCATGTCATAGTGCAATTCGCAAATATTAGATCCNATGTCATAGTGCAATTCGCAAATATTAGATCCAAGGATACAGTATTGAAAGCGGCCAGGGCAAAGAAATTTCTCACGTACCAAAGCAAAGGTATCAGGATTACATCAACCTGTCTACAGAGGCCTGGAAGAGAGAAAGGCTTGGGGGGGGCATTTTTAAAGCTCTTTCAGAGAAAAACATGCAGCCAAGGATCCTTTAT
>NW_023250039.1:0-800 GCF_002007445.2 Ailuropoda melanoleuca | reverse complement strand
GTGTAATTCTCCTTTTTGAGGGGGTCTTTGCCTGGTTTGGGGATCAAGGTAATATTGGCCTCATAGAATGACTTTGGTAGCTTTTNTAGAATGAGTTTGGTAGCTTTCCTTCTGTTTCTATTTTTTGAAATAGCTTTAGGAGAATAGGTATTATTTCTTCTTTGAATGTTTGGTAGAATTCCCCAGGAAAACCGTCTGGGCCTGGAGTTTTATTATTTGGAAGGTTGTTTATCACTGACTCAATTTCTTCATAGTTAATTGGCCTATTTAAGAAATCTATTTCTTCCTGTTTCAGTCTTGGTAGTTTATAGGTTTCCAGGAAGGCCTCCATCTCTTCCAGATTGCTTAGTTTTTTGGCATATAGCTGTTGATAATAGTTTCTAATAGTACTTCCAATTTCATTGGTGTTGGTAGTGACCTCTCCTTTTTCAGTCATAATTTTAATAATTTGGGTCCTTTCTCTTTTCTTTTGGATAAGTCTTGCCAGTGGTCTGTCAATTTTATGGATTCTCTCAAAGAACCAGCTTCTAGTCCTGTTGATNCTTCTAGTCCTGTTGATCTGCTCTACTGTACTTCTGGTTTCTAATTCATTGATTTCTGCTCTAATTTTGGTCAACTGCTTCCTTGTGAATGGGTTAGGCCTGTCCCTCTGTTGCTGTTCCAGCTTCTTGAGGTGAGAATATAAAAACTGCATTTTAGATATTTCTATTCTTTTGATTGAGGCTTGGATGGCTATATATTTCCCTCTTAGGACTGCCTTTGCAGTATCCCATAGGTTTTGGACCATTGTGTTTTCATTC
>NW_023250038.1:1429-1682 GCF_002007445.2 Ailuropoda melanoleuca | reverse complement strand
GTTGGTGAGGGTCAGAGAAAGGGGAATCCTCTTACACTGTTGGTGGGAAAGCAAACTGGTGCAGCCATTCTGGAGAACAGTATGGAGGTTTCTCAAAAAGTTAAAAATAGAACTGCCCTAGGATCCAGCAATTACACTACTAGGTATTTATCCAAAGTATCAAAAATACAGATTCGAAGGGGTACATGCACCCTGATGTTTATAGCAGCATTATCAACAATAGCCAAACTATGGAAAAAGCCCAAGTGTCCAT
>NW_023250038.1:0-1366 GCF_002007445.2 Ailuropoda melanoleuca | reverse complement strand
TATCTATCTATCTATCTATCTATCTATCTATATATAATGGAATATTACCCAGCCATCAAAAAGAATGAAATGTTACCATTTGCAGCAATGTGGGTGGAGCTGGAGTGTATTATGCTAAGCGAAATAAGTCAGTCAGAGAAAGACAAATACCACATGATTTCATTCATATGTGGAATTTAAGAAACAAAACAGATGAACATATGGGAAGGGGGACAAATTCGGGAGGGGAGAGGGAAACAAACCATAAGAGACGCTCAACAATAGAGAACAAACTGAGGGTTGATGGAGGGAGGTGGGTGGGGAAGGGACTAGATGGGGGATGGGTATTAAGGAGGGCACTCGTGATGGGCACTGGGTATTGTATGTAAGTGATGAATCCCTCAGTTCCACTCCTGACACCAATCATACCCTGTAATGTTAACTAACTAGAATTTAAATTACAATTTGGAAGAAAAAAAAAGTCAGAAACTATCAAATGCTGGTTAGAATGTGTAGAAATCAGAACCTTACTGGTTGGAATGTGAAATGGTACGATTGCTTTGAAAAACAGCTTAGCAGTTCTTCACAGTTAAACAAAGTCATCCTGTCTTAGCAATTCCTCTCCTAGGTATCTACCTGGGAGAAATTGAAATGTATGTTCATGCAAAAACATGCAAAAAATGTCCATGGCAGCATTATTCATAATAGCTGAAAGGTAGAAACAACCCAAATGTCCATCCACTGATGGACGGATAAACAGACTGTGGTGTGTGTGTACAATGCAGTATCATTCGGCCACAAAAAGAGCTGAAGTACCGATACGTGCTACTGCATGGATGAAGCCTGAAGACATTACCTACGTGGAAGAAGCCACAAAAGACCACGTACTACATAATTCCATTTTTAAAAAAGTTTTTAAAAATGTTATTTAAGTAATCTCTGCATCCCACATGGGGCTTGAACTCATGACCCTGACACCAAGAGTCTCATGCTCTTCCAGCGGAGCCAGCAGGTGCTCATATATTCCATTTATATAAAATGTTCGCAATAGGCAGATCTATAGAGATAGAAAGTAGATTTGTGGTTGCTTAGGGCTGCAGGGTGATAGCTAAAAGGTACAGGATTGGGGTTTTTTTGAGGTGATGGAAATGTTCTAAGATGGATTGTAGTTATGGATTGTGTATCTATGAATATTCTAAAAACCATTGAATTGTATATTCTAAATGAATAAGTTAAGTGGTATGTGGATTATATCTCAATGCAGATGTTATTTTTTAAATGCCATATATATTAGGAATCTTTTTTAAAAATTTTTAAAAAGATTTTATTTATTCATTTGGCAAAGAGAGAGAATGAGAGCACAAGCAGGGGGCATGGCAGGCAGAGG
>NW_023250037.1:0-1306 GCF_002007445.2 Ailuropoda melanoleuca | reverse complement strand
TCCGGCATTGTGATGCCCCCAGCTTTGTTTTTCCTTTTCAACAGTTCCTTGGAGATTCTGGGCCTTTTCAGCCCCCTAATCTGATCCTCTATTTTCTCATTTCTCTGTTAACTCCAAAGAGCTGCCAGAATGATGTTTCCGAAACCCAAATCCAATTATGTCATCTCTGCTGAAAACCCATCAGTAACCTTCCATTGCTCTGAAGAAATTCCATAAGCTTGTCAGAAAGGTTCTACAAGGTCTAGCCTCTAGTTGCCCTTCCAACTGTATTTAGTACCACATAACCCCTCACTATCTTGGCAATAGCGCACAAATTTTCTGTTTGGAGAATGCGTGTTTCCTCCAGTGAAGGTGTCAGTATACGTTTCCTTCTGCTTCTCATCTATTTAATGATTACTGTTTACCTTTCAGGTTTGTTCTAATTACTTCCTCAGAGAGTCTGTGTTCCTGAATTCCCTAACTAGTTCAAAGCCCACCATATGATGTCAGTACTAAATGCTCCTTATTAATAGTACCTGAAAGAAAAGTAACTTTAAGTGTTTTGTCATTTGTTTAGACCCTTACACTCTACTGGGCAGAATGTTCAGTGAAGGCAGAGAATACCCATTCCTGCAGGCTGAGAGACTAATGCCTTCCCCTTGGTACCTTATAGATCTCAATGGATATATTTTTAACAGATTACCAAATGAATTTACTTTAAAATTCACAGAAAATCTGTACACATAACCAATATGATCCCCTTAGTGTCTGGAGTCAGTTAAGAAATAGTTCTTTTGAACAAACCTGGTGACTCCTACCCTTTCTGTGTATTGCTGGACAGAAGATCTTGCAGACAACGCTAATCTAGCAGGCAAGCCTGATGGCCAGGACAGAGTGATGTTGAATGAACTCAAAGACCAACTCACTTTGATCAGTGACCACGCAGTGTTACCTAGCACAGAAAGCATGGCACTGGATTTAAGGATTTCATGGTTTATTCTAATGCTGCCTTCCAGTTGTTCCAACTCTGTTATAAGATAAAAATTTTAGGGGCGCCTGGGTGGCACAGTGGTTAAGCACCTGCCTTCGGCTCAGGGCGTGATCCCGGCGTTCTGGGATCGAGCCCCACATCAGGCTCTTCTGCTATGAGCCTGCTTCTTCCTCTCCCNCTCCCCCTGCTTGTGTTCCCTCTCTCGCTGGCTGTCTCTATCTCTGTCAAATAAAAAAAAAATCTTTAAAAAAAAAAAGATAAAAAATTTAGTTTAGGTAATATATTCTGCTGTAGTCTATGATTATAGAAAATGTATTGGCTTTTATAAGTATTATA
>NW_023250036.1:0-4046 GCF_002007445.2 Ailuropoda melanoleuca | reverse complement strand
TCACGTCATCTGCAAATAGTGAAAAATTGACCTCTTCCTTGCTGACTGGTATGGCTTTTATTTCATTTTACTGTCTGTTTGCTGTGGCTAAAACTTCTAGTATTATGTTGAGTAAAAGCGGTGAGAGTGGACATCCTTGTCTTGTTCCTGACCTTAGGGGAAAGGCTCTCAGTTTTCCCCCAGTGAGGATGATGCTAGCTGTGGGTTTTTCATATGTGGTCTTTATTATGTTGAGGTATGTTCCTTCTAAACTTACTTTGTGGAGGGATTTTATCATGAATGGATGTTGTACTTTGTAAATGCCTGTTCTGCATCTATCGAAATGATCACTTTTTTTGGTTAATGTGATGTATCATGTTGGTTGATTTGCAAATATGGAACCATCCTTGCAACCCAGGAATAAATCTCACTTGATTGTGGTGAATGATTTTTTTAATGTATTGTTGGATTCGGTTTTAACGTATTGTTGGAAGGATTTTTTTAATGTATTCTTGGATTGCTAGTATTTTTTACTAAGGATTTTTGAATGTTCCAGGGATATTGGCCAATAGTTCTTTTTTTTTTTTTTTAAGTGGTATCTTTATCTGGTTTTGGTAACAGGGTAATGCTGGACTCATAGAATGAATTTGAAAGTTTTTCTTCCTTTTCAAACTTTTTTTAATAGTTTGAGAAGAATAAGTATTAACTCTTCTTTAAATGTTTGGTATAATTCACCTGTGAAGCCATTCTGGTCCCGGACTTTTGTTTGTTGAGAGTTTTTGATTACTGATTCACTTTCTTTGCTGGCTATCAGTCTGTTCAAGTTTTCAATTCCTTCCTGTTTCAGTTTTGGTAATTTATATGTNCCTTCCTGTTTCAGTTTTGGTAATTTATATGTTTCTATGAATTTATCCACTTCTTACAGACTGTTCAATTTGTTGGTGTATAGTTTTTCACAATATTCTCTTATAATTGCTTGTATTTCTCTGACGGTGCTTATTTCTCCTGTCATTGTGATTTCATTTGAGTCCTCTTTTCTGTTTGATAAATGTGTCTAGAGTTTTATCAATTTTTTTTTGAAGAACTAGCTCCTGATTTCATTGATTNTTTCTATGAATTTATCCACTTCTTACAGACTGTTCAATTTGTTGGTGTATAGTTTTTCACAATATTCTCTTACAATTGCTTGTATTTCTCTGACGGTGCTTATTTCTCCGTCATTGTGATTTTATTTGAGTCCTCTTTTCTGTTTGATAAATGTGACTAGAGGTTTATCAATTTTTTTTTTTTGAAGAACTAGCTCCTGATTTCATTGATTTGTTCTATTGTGCTTTTAGTTTCTATACCATTTATTTCTGTTCTAGTCTTTATTATTTCCTTCCTGCTGCTGGCTTTAGGCTTCATTTGTTGTTCTTTTTCTAGCTCTTAGGTGTAAGGTTAGGTTGCTCATATGAGATTTTTCTTGCTTCTTGTGGTAGGCTTGTATTGCTATTACTTCCCCCTTAGGACCACTTTTGCAGCATTCCACAGGTTTCAGGCCATTGTGTTTTCATTTTCATTTGTTTCCATGTATTTTTTAAATTTCTTCTTTGATTTCCTGATTGATCCATTCATTGTTTAGTAGCATGTTGTTTAACCTCCATGCATTTGTGATCTTTTCAGATTTTTTCTTGTGGTTGACTTCTAATTTCATAGTGTTATGGTCAGATAAGGTGCAGGGTATGATTTCAATCTTTTTATATTTGTTGAAGCCTGCTTTGTGACTTGATATGTAATCTATTCTGGAGAATGTTTATGTGCACTTGAGAAGAATGTGTATTCGCTGTTTTAGGGTGAAATGTTCTGAATATATCTGTTAAGTCTATCTGGCCCAGTGTGTCATTCAAAGCCATTGTTTGCTTGTTTATTTTCTGTTTAGATGATCTGTCCTATGATGTAAGTGGGTTGTTAAAGTCCCCTACTATTACTGTATTATTATCAAATAGTTCCTTTATGTTCATTATTAATTGTTTTATATATTTGGGTCCTCCCATATTGGGTGCATAAATATTTACAATTGTTACATCTTCTTGTTGGATTGTCCCCTTTTTATAATATAGTGCCCTTTTTGTCTTTCATTACAGTCTTTTTTTAAAGTCTAGCTCATCCAATATAAATATTGTTACTCTGGTTTCCTTTTGACATCCATTTGAATGATAAATGTTTTTCCATACCTCACTTTCAATCTGCATGTGTCTTAAGGTCTAAAATGAAACCTTATAGATGGGTCTTATTTTTTTTTAATCCATTCTGATACCCTGTGTCTTTTGATTGGAGCATTTAGTCCATTTACATTCAGAGTGATTATTGATAGATATGAATTTAGTGCCATTATATTATCTGTAAAGTCACTGTAGATTTTCTCTGTTCCTTTCTACTTTTTTTTTGCCACTCAAAGAGTCCCCTTTAATATTTCTTGCAGGGTTGGTTTAGTGGTTATGAACTCCTTTAGTCTTTGTTTGTCTGGGAAAATCTATCACTCCTTCTAATCTGAATGGTAGCTTTACTGGATAGAGTATTCTTAGCTACAGATTTTTCCCATTCAGCACTTTGAATATATCATGTCACTCCCTTCTTGCTTGCCAAGTTTCTGTTGAGAAATCTCCAGCTAGCCTTATAGGTTTTCCCATATTTTATTAATTAAATTACAGTATGTCTGGGTGGGTGGCCTGCTTTTGTTGATTTTGATTGGGAGTTCTGTGTGCTTCCTAGATCTGGATGTCTATTTCCTTCCCCAGATTAGGAAAGTTTTAAGCTATTATTTCTTCAAATAAATTTTCTGCCCCCTTCTCTTTCTTCTTCTGGAATTCCTACAATAAATGTTACTACATTTGTTGGAGTCACTGAGGTCCTTATATTTATTCTTGTGTTCCATAATTCTTCCTTTCTTTTGTTTAGCTTCATTGCTTTCCATTACTTTGTCTTCTAGGTCATTAACTCATTCCTCTGTTTCTTTTAGCCTGCTGTTCATTGCATCAAGCCTGTTTCCAATCTGAACTCTTCATCTCTGATTGATTCTTTTTTAATTCTTTTATCTCTGTGGTAAGGTGCTCAGTGGTGAGTATCCTTATGACTGTTGCTTTAAATTCTCCACCAGGCATGTTGCTTATATCTATTTCACTTAGATCTTTGGCCAGGCTTATCTTGTTCTTTCATTTGGGATAAATTCCTCTGTCTTGGTTTTGTCTAAGTCTCTGCCTTCTTCTCTTTGTTAAAAAAGCCAGTTATGTCTCCTTCTCCTGAAAGTACTGGCCTATGAAGAAGAGGTCATGTAGTGCCCAGGGCCTGGTGTTTCGGGGATTGACTCTGGTGTACTGTATGCACTCTGCTGTTGTGTTTGGGCTGCTCTATCCTCAAGCACACCATGTGCAGAAGCTGTCCTTGCCTGCTGTGGGCAGTGCTCAAGCCCTGGCCTGAATGGGGTGAATTTTAGTTAGGTATGCTCTGGTCTGCTTGTGAAATGATACCTGACACTACCTCCACTAGAAATGGAGCCCTGTAGAACTCTTTGGTTGGGAGACATGATATGGGCAGTGAAGTCCCTGATGGCCTTCTGGGGTGGAACCCAATGTGCTGGAACTGAAGCAAGTGTGACTGAGGAGGGCATTTCCACTGGAGTGCAGGGGGTGGGGCTTCACGTGAGCAAGTTAGGCAGCCAGTGTCAATGCTACACTGCTTCCTGTAGGTGGGTCTGTGTTTATGCTGAAGGGTGGGTGAGGGAAATGGCACCAGCCAGCAACTTTGTTCCCAGACAGGTGTCTTTGTGAATGCTACCTCTCAGTGATGTGCTCCAAAATGAGTGAATAATTTCCCCACTGTGAGTCCCAGATATTCTTCAGATCACTGTTTCCATGCTTTCTGCCCCCACATTGTTTGCCTGCCTTTGCTCCAGGTTCAGCAGGATATCCTCTGGGTTCTATCACAGCCAAGCTTGCTGCCCTTTAAATTCTAGGCTTTCTCTCACACCATACACAAAAATAAACTCCAAATGGATGAAAAGACCTCAATGTGAGACAGGAATCCATCCA
>NW_023250035.1:0-592 GCF_002007445.2 Ailuropoda melanoleuca | reverse complement strand
AAGGGGTTTCCCCGCCGGGCACCGCCGCTGACGGCGCCGGTCCCGCCCCTCGGGGAGGGCGTGCGGGAGGGACAGGCGGTGAGCGCGCGAGCAGTGCCCGAGCCGGCCCGGGAGCCTGCCGAGCCGAGCGCAGCGAGCGGGGGANGGCGGCGGCGGCGGCAGCGTGCGCGATGGCTCCGGCCGCGGACCGCGAGGGCTACTGGGGTCCCACGACGTCCACGCTGGACTGGTGCGAGGAGAACTACGCGGTGACCTGATACATCGGCGAGTTCTGTGAGTGCGGACGCCTGCGCCCGGGACTGAGGCGGGAGGCAGGGAGGGAGGGCGCTGGTCTGAGGGGAGACGCGGCGTGAGGAAAGCGGAGGGCGGACCTGGCCGCCAGGAGAGGCACCAGGCCTGGCCGGGGAGGTGGGGTGGGGAGCCCTGGCCTGGGGGCAGGAATGGGAGCGCTGCCGAGGAGGGGAGCGGATGGGGGAATCCAGTGTGTCGGGTGAGGCGTGCGGGTCTGAGCGGTGTGTGTGGGGGGGTGTTGAGTTTGCGGGAGTGGAAGAGAAGGGGGGAGCCCCCGCTGGACCAGAAGGGAGGCCTGAGG
>NW_023250034.1:0-519 GCF_002007445.2 Ailuropoda melanoleuca | reverse complement strand
GTGTTAGATAATTTACAATTCCAGACTACCTAAAAATATTAAATTGCTAAGTTCTGCTCTTAAGTATATGATTGTGGCTATTTTCTTTGGAGCCTTTGTTCATCNTTTGGAGCCTTTGTTCATCCTCCAAAATATAAATAAAACTTGATACGTCTCAGATAAATGGCATAGAGACCTGGTGAGAGAAAGTTAGTTGTCTGTTAATAGACACATTCTTCATCTCTCATGAGTGACAAAACAGATTTTGGTAGGTATGGCTGCATTATTAAGTTCTGAATGTAATAGATGTAAAGTAGTCCATAGACTGCCCATGGAGTACTCCGTAAAAAAAGACATTCACTTCCTCCTTGCAACTGCTAAAATTTTGTGCTATGATGGAGGGTTTCAGAGGCACTATCTTAAATCATGAAGCATTAAGAACATAGAACAATGAGGGGCGCCTGGGTAGTGCAGTCGTTAAGCCTCTGCCTTCGGCTCAGGGCATGATCCTGGCGCTCCGGCATCGAGTCCCACATCGGG
>NW_023250033.1:413-574 GCF_002007445.2 Ailuropoda melanoleuca | reverse complement strand
AAAAAAAGTGGCCAGAATATCAGTGGAGAACGGTCCACGAACCCTCTGTTCTGAGACAGAGGCTGAAATTCAGCCACTGCTGCTCGGACTCTCAGAAGAGGCACAGCAAACCACCAGGGAAAGCTGCCAGAGAACAAAAGCCAGGAAATACCGACTCACAG
>NW_023250033.1:0-174 GCF_002007445.2 Ailuropoda melanoleuca | reverse complement strand
ATCCCCCCCAGCAAAGAAAAGACAATGAGTCTGTGGCCTCTGTCACAGAACTAATGGATATGGATATAACCAAATTATCAGAAATGGAATTTAGAGTAACAATGGTTAAGATGATATGTAGACTTGAAAAAAGTATTAACGAAAATGTGAATGAGAATATAGAATCTCTAAGGG
>NW_023250032.1:310-3725 GCF_002007445.2 Ailuropoda melanoleuca | reverse complement strand
TTTTGATGGGATTTACCCATTAAACAAATATTGCATTGGAGGCTGGTTTGGCCAAATACTGTTTCTCAGTGCTGTGCTCATCATGTTTCACTCAAGGTAACAAAGCACCTTGATTTTTCTTCCACGATCTATAAGGCCGATGTGATTTCAAGGGCTTTATATTCGCACTTTGTTTCTTGGTTCTAAGTGCTGGATATTTCCAAGAAACTTTCACCCAATGGGGGAATCTGGGTCCCTATTGAAAACGCGGATGTTAGCTGGAGGTGTTATCCTGGACGCTATTTTTTAATACTTATAAGAAGGCGCTGAGTCCTCGAAATTCTTGAACTTTTTCATTTAGACTCCTTTATTTAAGTGAGATGATCTTCGTTGATATTTCCCTGGATTGTGTGGTGTCTCAGAGACCACTATGTGGCACTCTCGTCAGGCTTCCGTGAACACTTTCCCTCATGTTTCCCTATTCACGAAGGATGATGATAGTGCTAAGACGGCCACTGCNGGCCACTGCACAGTGTTGCTTCTCACAGAAATGTTTTAGGCATTTTCGTTCCATTGGCACCAGCAGTTTTGATGGGATTTAGCTAAGAAGCAAACATTGCATTGGACGCTGCTCTGGCCAAATTTTGTTTCTCAGTGCTGTGTTCATCCTGTTTCACTCACGTTAACAAAGCACCTTGATTTTTGTTCCACGATCTATAAGGCCGATGTGACTTCTATGGCTTTATCTTCGCACTTTGTTTCTTGGTTCTACGTCCTGGATGCTTCCAAGGCACATTTACCCAATGGGGAATCTGGGTCCCAAGGAAATGCGGATGTTAGCTGGAGGTGTTATCCTGGACGCTCTTCTTTAATACCAATAAGAAGGGCGCTGAGTCCTCGAAATTCTTGAACGTTTTCATTTAGACTCCCTTATTTAAGTGAGATGATGTTCGTTGATATTTCCCTGGATTGTGTGGTGACTCAGAGACCACTATGGCACTCTCGCGTCAGGCTTCCGTGAACACTTTCCCTCATGTTTCCCTATTCACGAAGGATGATGATAGTGCTAAGACGGCCACTGCACAGTGTTGTTTCTGACAGAAATGGTTTAGGCATTTTCGTTCCATTGCCACCAGCAGTTTTAATGGGATTTACCCATGAAGCAAACATTGCATTGGAGGCTGGTTTGGCCAAATTTTGTTTCTCAGTGCTGTGCTGATCGTGTTTCACTCACGGTAACAAAGCACCTTGATTTTTGTTCCACGTTCTATAAGGCCAATGTGACTTCAAGGGCTTTATCTTCGCACTTTGTTTCTTGGTTCTAAGTGCTGGATGCTTCCAAGGCACATTTACCCAATGGGGAATCTGGGTCCCAAGGAAATGCGGATGTTAGCTGGAGGTGTTATCCTGGACGCTCTTCTTTAATACCAATAAGAAGGGCGCTGAGTCCTCGAAATTCTTGAACTTTTTCATTTAGACTCCCTTATTTAAGTGAGATGATGTTCGTTGATATTTCCCTGGATTGTGTGGTGTCTCAGAGACCACTATGTGGCACTCTCGTCAGGCTTCCGTGAACACTTTCCCTCATGTTTCCCTATTCACGAAGGATGATGATAGTGCTAAGACGGCCACTGCACAGTGTTGTTTCTGACAGAAATGGTTTAGGCATTTTCGTTCCATTGCCACCAGCTGTTTTGATAAGAATTACTTATGAACAAACATTGCATTTGAGGCTGGTTTCGCCAAATTTTGTTTCTCAGTGCTGTGTTCATCGTGTTTTACTCACGGTAACAAAGCACCTTGATTTTTGTTCCACGTTCTATAAGGCCAATGTGACTTCAAGGGCTTTATCTTCGCACTTTGTTTCTTGGTTCTAAGTGCTGGATGCTTCCAAGGCACATTTACCCAATGGGGAATCTGGGTCCCAAGGAAATGCGGATGTTAGCTGGAGGTGTTATCCTGGACGCTCTTCTTTAATACCAATAAGAAGGGCGCTGAGTCCTCGAAATTCTTGAACGTTTTCATTTAGACTCCCTTATTTAAGTGAGATGATGTTCGTTGATATTTCCCTGGATTGTGTGGTGTCTCAGAGACCACTATGTGGCACTCTCGTCAGGCTTCCGTGAACACTTTCCCTCATGTTTCCCTATTCACGAAGGATGATGATAGTGCTAAGACGGCCACTGCACAGTGTTGTTTCTGACAGAAATGGTTTAGGCATTTTCGTTCCATTGCCACCANTTTCGTTTCATTGCCACCAGCAATTTTGATAGGATTTACCCAAGAAGCAAACATTCCATTGGAGGCTGGTTTGGCCAAAATATGTTTCTTAGTGCTGTGCTGATCGTGTTTCACTCACGGTAACAAAGCACCTTGATTTTTGTTCCACGTTCTATAAGGCCGATGTGACTTCAAGGGCTTTATCTTCGCACTTTGTTTCTTGGTTCTAAGTGCTGGATGCTTCCAAGGCACATTTACCCAATGGGGAATCTGGGTCCCAAGGAAATGCGGATGTTAGCTGGAGGTGTTATCCTGGACGCTCTTCTTTAATACCAATAAGAAGGGCGCTGAGTCCTCGAAATTCTTGAACGTTTTCATTTAGACTCCCTTATTTAAGTGAGATGATGTTCGTTGATATTTCCCTGGATTGTGTGGTGTCTCAGAGACCACTATGTGGCACTCTCGTCAGGCTTCCGTGAACACTTTCCCTCATGTTTCCCTATTCAGGAAGGTTGATGATAGTGCTCTGAAGGCCACTGCACAGTGTTGTTTCTGACAGAAATGATTGAGGCATTTTTATTCCATTGCCACAAGCAGTTTTGATGGGATTTACCCATTAAACAATTATTGCATTTGAGGCTGGTTTGGCCAAATTTTGTTTCTCAGTGCTGTGCTCATCGTGTTTCACTCAGGGTAACAAAGCACCTTGATTTTTTTTCCACGTTCTCTAAGGCCGATGTGACTTCAAGGGCCTTATCTTCGCACTTTGTTTCTTGGCCCTAAGTTCTGGATGCGTCCAAGGCATATTCACCAAATGGGGAATTTTGTTCCCAAGGAAACTCGGATGTTAGCTGAAGGTGTTATCCTGGACGCTCTTCTTTAATACCAATAAGAAGGGCGCTGAGTCCTCGAAATTCTTGAACTTTTTTATTTATACTCCCTTATTATTTGAGATGATGATCGTTCATATTAACATGGTTTGTGTGGTGTCTCAGAGACCACTATGTGGCACTCTCGTCAGGGTCCGTGAACACTTTCCCCTCATGTTTCCCTATTCACGAAGGATGATGATAGTGCTAAGACGGCCACTGCACAGTGTTGTTTCTGACAGAAATGGTTTAGGCATTTTCGTTCCATTGCCACCAGCAGTTTTAATGGGATTTACCCATGAAGCAAACATTGCATTGGAGGCTGGTTTGGCCAAATTTTGTTTCTC
>NW_023250032.1:0-300 GCF_002007445.2 Ailuropoda melanoleuca | reverse complement strand
TGAAGGCCACTGCACAGTGTTGTTTCTGACAGAAATGATTGAGGCATTTTTGTTCCATTGCCACCAGCAGTTTTGATGGGATTTACCCATTAACCAAATATTGCATTGGAGGCTGGTTTGGCCAAATACTGTTTCTCAGTGCTGTGCTCATCATGTTTCACTCACGGTAACAAAGCACCTTGATTTTTCTTCCACGATCTATAAGGCCGATGTCATTTCAAGGGCTCTTTATTCGCACTTTGTTTCTTGGTTCTAAGTGCTGGATATTTCCAAGAAACATTCACCCAATGGGGGAATCTG
>NW_023250031.1:0-1192 GCF_002007445.2 Ailuropoda melanoleuca | reverse complement strand
CAGTCACAACCCCAGTGCGGCTCTTTCTGCCAACAGGTCCTGTCCCCATGCTTTAATAAAACCACTTTTTTTGCAATGAAGACATCTCAAGAATTCTTTCTGGACCATTGGCTCCGGACCCCAACACTTCCTACAACAAGGTGACCAGGAACCTTGCACTCCATTTTTAAAAGAGCCAACATCTCTGTGCTGGAACCATCTGCCCAGAGGATGGTCAAATGAGAATATCTCACTCAGCAGTCATGAGAAAAGAAGACAATGCTTTAATTTCCATCGTCTGTCTTCACTTGTCCTTGTTTCAGATTCTCTAACTTTCTAATGCATTAACATAACATTCAAAGATAAATTGCATTTAAGTCAGCACTTCAGCAAAAACCAGCAGCTTTAATTCTCCTTATTTTGATTTTTTTTTTTTTACGGTAACCACTTGTCATTTTTTTTCTTAATCCTCATACATATTCTCAACTAAGTTACTCTAATCTTGCCTAACCTCACTGGCTCACCCCATCACGCATTTTCCCTCTCTCTTTCTCTTTCTCGCTATCTTTTGTACCAGCAGTTCTTATCTTTTCTCTGAAAGTTTAAATAGTTTCTGTATATTTTTGTTGGATTCCTTCCCTTGCCCAAAATAGGTTTTTGGTTTGGTTTTGGGGGTGGGGGGGGGGAGAGCAAGCAGGAGATACGGAAATGGTTATTTTAACTTTAAAATCTTAAAAATCTGGCACTGGACTCACCTGGCGCCAGCACATTTCTTGGGAGAAGAGCTGGGGGAGGGACCCAGCGCGGAGCTCCCGGCGTCCGCCATTGCTCTTTTTCTGGGAATGGCGGCTGCGTGCCGTCATCCGGGCTCCCAACTCAGGACATTTGCCACTTCCGTGAGGCCCACTCACGGCCCCCGAGGAAAGGGAAAAACGGCCGTTCTTCTTCCACTTTGCCTGCACAGTGGTTGTCACATCAGGGGCTGCTGGGCCAGTGATTCGCCCCCGCCAGTGCGTGCAGCTCTTCGGGTGTGATCTGGTTAGAGCATATTCCAGAATCCCCTTACCTCTCATTTGTTAGCTGCTGGGTTTTTGGTTTTGGTTTTTTGGGGTGTGTTTTGGTTTTTTGGGGGTTTTTTTTCGCCCCTCTTCAAGCACATTTAGAATCCTTGTGGACAAACCCCTTTGATCTAGAGCTTTGAAGCCAGGTCATC
>NW_023250030.1:0-537 GCF_002007445.2 Ailuropoda melanoleuca | reverse complement strand
AAACTGAGGCCCTTAGGGTTAAATAACTAGATCCCCCGGCCTAGTGGGGGCAGTAATCTTCAGCCTCCCAATGGAATAACTTCTGGGACCCTATCTCTGGGACCCTACCTCTTTATATATGTGTACACATACCGCCCACACACACTGCCTTGTACCCAAAGCCCTGTACACACAAGCACCATTGCTCCCATATAAACACATCCTGTACACACAAACACACACAACTTCTCAACACACACACTCCCCTGTAAACGCAAAACACATTTAAACACACACACACCTGTACACAGTCACACACACACACAGTACACTGGACACAAACACACTGGACACAGACACACGGGACACAGACACACTGGACACAGACACAGACNCACCACCACCACCACCACCTCCCTCCCTGCCCAGCAAGCCCAGCTGACAGTCAACCCCTGGACCGTCTGCTGAGTTCTCTTCTGTGGCATCTAAGATATCCCAGCTCCTCTGTCTCTGCATTACTGAATATTCTATAACAAATTACCCTAGAACAGAGTGGCA
>NW_023250029.1:0-1880 GCF_002007445.2 Ailuropoda melanoleuca | reverse complement strand
CAGTTGGTTAAGCTCCCAACTCTTGATTTAGGCTCAGGTCCTGATCTCAGAGTCATGAGATGGAGCCCCCTTCCCTGTGTCGGGCTCTGCACGGAGCAGGGAGCCTGCTTAAGAGTCTTTCCTCCCTCTCCCTCCTCCCCTGCCGTCTGCCCTCGCTCATGCTCTCTGGCTCTCAAACACAAAACAACCCGTGACCGCGGACTTACCCCCGAGCTGCACCTGGGCTCAAAGGCCATCATCTCTCCTGACCTTGGAACGTGGATTTGCAGGCCTTTCCCACTCCCAGCGGCTGCTCCGAGGACATGGCCTTGAGGCAATGAGGCGATGCTGGAAAGACCTGCCTGAGCCCCGTTAACACCTCTTCATAAACTCAGGGGGTTTGGAGGGCGGATCAGGGACCCCCGTGTCNAGGTCCTGATCTCAGAGTCATGAGATGGAGCCCCCTTCCCTGTGTCGGGCTCTGCACGGAGCAGGGAGCCTGCTTAAGAGTCTTTCCTCCCTCTCCCTCCTCCCCTGCCGTCTGCCCTCGCTCATGCTCTCTGGCTCTCAAACACAAAACAACCCGTGACCGCGGACTTACCCCCGAGCTGCACCTGGGCTCAAAGGCCATCATCTCTCCTGACCTTGGAACGTGGATTTGCAGGCCTTTCCCACTCCCAGCGGCTGCTCCGAGGACATGGCCTTGAGGCAATGAGGCAATGCTGGAAAGACCTGCCTGAGCCCCGTTAACACCTCTTCATAAACTCAGGGGGTTTGGAGGGCGGATCAGGGACCCCCGTGTCTTGGTGCTGCCCAAGACCAGGCTGTGTAATTCCCTTCGCTATTGAAATTGCCACCTGCCAACCGGGAGTGGCCGGCCTCCCTCTTCGGTGCCTTCCTGCCGTCTGTGTGTGGGGCCAGCTTCCAGGTACACCAGCAAAGCTCCCTAGACGGCTCCCTTCACTGTATTTCCGACGGGGTGGACCCGTGCTTTTTCATCTTTCCAAAATACTGACCACCCTCACCGGTCAGGACTCTGGTCTTAACATGATTTTACATTCCATGGTTCTCGCTGTTTACGGCCCTAGGAAAATATTTAGTCTGGAAAATACCCCATTTTGAAAGCATCTTTCCCCCCTCAAAATACAGGTATCCCTAATCCCCACATGACTCCAAACAAGAGGATAATTTTGCTTCCACGTCCCCATTCAGCCCGCCTCCCGTGCCTCTTGTGCCGCCGGACTCCCCTCTTTATTCTGGGTCGTCCGCAGGGGATGGAGCGTCCCTGAGCCTCTGCGATGGGCTGAGGGCAAAGCCACGGAGGAGCTGGAACGTGGTAACAAAGGAGCTCAGGCTTCTAGCGCCCGCCGCCCACGCTGGTGTCTGAAAGCCCACAGCGCCCCCACCCCTGGGACAGCCACGCCCTCCCCGGGGTTTCCAACAGTCTCGTCGCCAAGAAATTGCTCTTCTTGCTGACTTCTGTTTGCTATTGGGTGTGACCTCGTGTCTTATCCTACTTTCAGGGCTTCATCTTTAACGCTGTATTTCACCCACAATATTTTATATCCGTTTGAACAATTATAATTTCAAAGAGCACTGTTTAACATTTGCTCATTAAAATACAAGTTTTAGGGGCGCCTGGGTGGCTCAGTCAGTTAAACGTCTGCCTTTGGCTCAGGTCATGATCCCAGGGTNGTCCTGGGATCCAGCCCCACGTCAGGCTCCCTGCTCAGCGGGGAGCCTGCTTCTCCCTCTCTCTCTGCCCCTCCACCCCACTTGTGCTCTCTCTCTCTCAAATAAATAATAAATAAAATCTTTAAAAAATAAAATAAAACAAAATACAAATTTTAGGGGCACCTGGCTGGCTCAGTCGGAAGAGTGTGCAACTCTTGATATTGGGG
>NW_023250028.1:0-1054 GCF_002007445.2 Ailuropoda melanoleuca | reverse complement strand
CTGAAGTCAAGGTCTTTACGACGTCTAGGTCACTTCCCCAAAGCCAAACCCAGGACAATGAGCTGTGAGTGAAATAGTGATAACTGAGGATTTGCTACATGCCCAGGACTGTGCAAAATATGTGAGTATCTACACATTTTTGTACATATGTAAAATGTGGCTGTACACATACGGGTATACATTCTAATTTAATAATCNAATTTAATAATGTCAAAAACCCTGTTAGCCGGGCACATTGTCTTTATTTTATACATGAGGGACCCAAGGCTCAGACAGGGTGAGTAACTTATGTTAGCCAGTACATGGTGGAGCTGGGATTTGAACAAGGGCAGCTCGCCTCTCCCCCTACCCCTTCATTGCCTCACAGATCCTCCCTTTCTGAAGTTATTAGCACCCACGTGCAGACTCTGAACGCTTCTGAGATGGTGACGGCCTCATTTGCAGGCGTTGGGAAGTCATAATTAGCGAGCAAACGTCACCTTTATTCAATTCCGCAAGGTAGCCAGTTGGGTGTAGAAAACTGCACAAATTCGATGGTTTGAATGTCTCCTTTATCCTGGTTGGTGCCTACCCTAAATTAAAATCCCCTGAAGGGACTGCTGTCTTAATTAACAGTTTGCCTTGTTAACACTGTAAACACTTTCCTTGTTGTGGAGCGGGTCATGCCAATTAAAGGCACAGATGACGCAGAGCGGGAGGGCAGTGCGTGTGTGCTTGGGGAGAAGCCCAGCCTTTTCTGGCCAGCTGCGGTCCCCACATTTCTGCTGGGAGTTCGCCGAGACACGGGGCTCTGGAAGGACAGCTGCTTCCGCCTAGTATGCAGCTACGACGTGCCATTGGCTACCCATGGAGGTTGGGGGCATGGGTTTGGAGCCACAGAGACCTGAGTGTGTGTTCTGGCCCCTCCCTGTGCCTCAGTTTCTCCAGCAGTACCTACCTCATGGATGGTACAGTACTCAGCTCATGAGCAGCAGTAAGGCTCGAATAAAGGTACTCAGCATGGGGTGTGGCGCTCATGAATGGAAGCTATTCTCTCCTCTCCCTCCACGTGCTC
>NW_023250027.1:0-743 GCF_002007445.2 Ailuropoda melanoleuca | reverse complement strand
TAATATAATAACAAATATTATTATAAGAAAAATAAATAAAAAGGAGATGGCATACCTTAAAAAAAAAAGAAATAGAACCCATGTAATAGTGAGATACAGAAATCAAGGAAAATGACCCCACCCCAGGCTGAGCATCCAAGTAAGAACCAACCACCCCAAAGTGCATGAGAGCAGCCAACTACGACCTCACCCCAAAGGCTGAGAACACACTAGGGACAATCCACCTCCTGAGGCAGAGCCAGAGCCCCCAAAATGCTCCGCAGCCACGGCAGAGTCAGAGCAGCCAGGAAGAGGAGCCCCCCTACATCAGGGAGGGGAAGTGCCCAAGGAACCCTCCTCACCCAGGGCTGAGAGAGAGCTCTCAAGGCACAATCCTCCTTCTGAGTAGAGATGGACCTTCTCAGGAAGAATCTCAGCTCCCCAGACGTCAGAGGGAGCTTCCAGAAAGAGGCCAAACCCCCAGTGCTGAGAAGGCGCCCACGTTGAAGTTCTCCCCCTGTCCCTCTGCTCATTCAGAGCCCCCTCCCCANGTTTCCCTCTCGTCTTAAAGCATCCGAGGAACAGCACCCCCATAGGAGGGGGCAGAGCACCCATGAAAGTCTCCCCGGGGCTGAGAGTCCCCACCGGGGACCAGCAGAACAGCAGGAAAGCCCAGCCCCACCGTGGCGGAGGCGGAGCACCCAAGGCAAAGTGCGCCCTCGTGCCGAGCTAACCCCCAAGGAGAGCGTCTCACACGCTGAGGC
>NW_023250026.1:885-968 GCF_002007445.2 Ailuropoda melanoleuca | reverse complement strand
GGACCGTCTTAGCACTATCATCACCCTTCGAGAATAGGGAAACATGAGGGAAAGTGGTCGCGGAAGCCTGATGAGAGTGCCCA
>NW_023250026.1:382-732 GCF_002007445.2 Ailuropoda melanoleuca | reverse complement strand
GGGAAATCCTGTCAAAACTGCTGGCGGCAATGGAACGAAAAGGCCCAAACACGTCCGTAGGAATCAACACCATACAGGGACCGTCTTAGCACTATCATCACCCTTCGAGAATAGGGAAACATGAGGGAAAGTGGTCGCGGAAGCCTGATGAGAGTGCCCAATAGTGGTATCTGAGACCCCACACAGTCCAGGGAAATATCAACGGTCATCATCTCTCGTGAGTAAGGGAGCATGAATGAAAAGATTCAGGATTTTCAGGGACTCAGCACCCTTCTCATTGGTAATAAAGCAGAACGTCCAGGAAAACACCTCCAGTGAACAGCAGCCTTTTCACTGTGGACCCCGATTCC
>NW_023250026.1:0-210 GCF_002007445.2 Ailuropoda melanoleuca | reverse complement strand
GAACACAGCACTGAGAAAGACAAGTCGGCCAAAACCCGCTTCCAACGAAATGTTTGCTCCCTGGGGAAATCCTGTCAAAACTGCTGGCCGCAATAGAACTAAAATGCCCAAAACACGTCCGTCAGAAACAACACCGTACAGGGAACGTCTTACAACTATCATCACCCTTCGTGAATAGGGAAACATGAGGGAAAGTGGTCGCGGAAGCCT
>NW_023250025.1:0-17403 GCF_002007445.2 Ailuropoda melanoleuca | reverse complement strand
GTGTGTGTGTGTGTGTGTGTGTGTGTGTGTGTAGGAAAGATCATAAGAAAACAAATGTATTTTATTTGCTTAGAAAGTTATATTATGAATAGTAATCTAACTTTTTTTCCCGATTTTTTTTAAAAATTATAAGAATGATAAGAATGCTGCTTTTCTTCTGATGGAAAGTGACAGGCTAATTATCAGTCTACCCAGAGTGAAGTGGACAGAAGTAGCACTGACAATGGCATCTCAGCTGCAAGAAGAATGTATTGCATTTATTATAGAAAACTTCTCCAAGATCATTCAAAGTGAAAATTTTGCTCTTCTCTTACAGGTACTATGTCTAAAATTATATCCTATATTTAGCCCCATCTTTGTGTTCTGATTACCATTATGTAAGAGTTTTTATACGCAGGTTGTCTTTGATTAAATTAGTGTGACTTAAATAAATTCCACAGCAGATGGCATGCTTGCATAGGATTTAGAGCAGTGATGGACAGGATTTTTGGCTCACAAGATAATGAAGGCAGGAGGGGACAGGTTTGGGTGCACTGGCAAGGCATAATGTAACTCTGGCCAACAGTAGCCCTCAATCAGCATAAGCCATATTTTAGAAACCAGTCATAAAGATACTGTTTGTCAGTAATACAGTAATGGTCCATGCAAAATTCTCAGTCTTACTGGGGACCCACTTGTTCTAAATTTAGTTATTGAATAAAGAACTTTGATTATTTATTTCTAGTTCTGCTCTTAGAACTATTTTGGCTTCCAGGAACTGTGTGTGTGTGTGTGTGTGTGTGTGTGTGTGTGTGTGTGTGTTGTGTGCAGATATTTTTTTAAAAGGAAACAGATTTTTATGATAATGGTTGTTATAATTATGTAATTATAATAATTACTATATTATTAACAGAGGAAATAAGATTTCTGTTTGACTTTATATGGCCAGTTATGATGAATGGTCTGTTATTAAGCCAGAGTTTCACATTTCTTACACATTTTACGTGTATTCCTATTAAATATAAATTTCTATGTTTTGTAGTCACAAGCAATGAGCAGCACAGCTGATCTATTGGACAAAATTTTCAAAGCAATTGAAGAAAACATTACCACTGAGAATAGCTGTTCTCTTTTTATGGCTCTGGACATGTTACTGAACTCTGACAGTACAAAGGAAATGGTATTTAAAGTGATGAAATTCATTTAAATGATATAATATTTGAATTGTTTTAAGATTTTAAAATATATGCACATTTTAAATGTTGCATGGTTCATTAAAACTAGGTGTTGGGGGGTTGGTTATAGTCCCTACTTTTGTGTCTGTTTGGAATTTTTCACAAAATAAAAATGTTTAAATTTCATTTACCTCTAAATAGACTTATTGTAGAATACAGTTCAGAATTTGGCAGTTTGACTCATTCATTCTAACCATAGTTTGGTACTTAATATTAATTGGTACAGCATAACTATAGTATTTCTCCCCTGTCACTATATTAAATTTCCTAAATATAAAACTTACAGAAAATTTTAAATAATTTTATAGAATTCTTAATGATCAGTGTTTTATATTTTTATAATATATTCTTAATTCCTTTTTGTCTCCAAAAAAAATCATATTTAAAATTGGATTGAGTAGGAAAAAGCAAAATTAAAATATTACTTATTTTTAAATGCACTTAATGTTAGTAAGCTTATTGGAAATTATTGACATTTTGTATTTGTTCAACAAGAGTGATAAAAAATTTCATCATATTTATTACTATTACATAGAGTATTTGACCTTGTAATGTCATAGTTGATTTGAAAAGGCTGTAGAACATATTCATGTAGAGGCCACTGGTGATTTAAAATAATGTTTGGTTGAAAGGATAAGGTTTAGCTTCACGTTCATTATAAAATTCTGTTTTTGAAGAGTAAGCCTTCATAAATAACATGTACCTGACAATTTTAAAAATCTAAGTGATGACATCATTGATCTAGCTTAGGAGTAAGTAGATTCGGAAAGGAATAATGACTGGTTGCTATGACAATGTGGCTCTCACCAGCTGCTGATTTGTTGCTTGAACACAGGGTTTTACGTGCAAGATCCAGGCTCTGCGTGATAAGCTGTGGATCTTCCTGGTTCAGTCTTTCTATGCTGTTCGTCACACAGAAAGCTGGAAGCTGATGAGCACAGATGATCAACAGAAAATCCAAGCAGGTATGTTAGCCTTGAGATTTTTTTTTCTTATTTTATGATCTCTGTGACAAGAGGTGTTTTGAGGGGATGCTAATAAGTGGTAGGATTAACATTATTTGCTTCTGTTCAATAATAGCTTGCTGATTGAAACTAGTGATAGTATGTTTAGGCAGTTTTAATAAATCATGCTTTGTTGTTCTTGGAAAATGACTCATTTCCTTTATACGTGTATTTATCAGTTTTTATCCTACTCTATATTAGCAGCAATGTTCCAGCCAAATTTGCTTAAAAGCGTTCTTATAAAGAGATTAGAAGTATCGGAAAATGTAAGCCACATAGAACATATTACCAAACATACTTTCTCTTCCTTTTTACATATATTTTGCCATAAAGCTTTTCCATCTTTGGCATAATATATCATTTCTTGTGGTTTTGTTTAAACTAGATGGCTTTATTTCACAACTGATTGGTTCAGTGATACGGTGTGTGCTATTGCGGAGTGCCCCTCGGGAGCCGCACGGTGGTCTCTGACATTTAATAGGTACCATTTGAAACGATAGCATTAAACAAAAGATGTCTATTGCTCAGAATGTATGTTTGTTTCAAAAATATTAAGATAAAAATTTTGAGGGTGTGGAACTAAAAATGGCTTCATGACTGTTTTTGGGTTAAAGCAGGTACCTTAGAAAAAATATTTGCAGATTGAGCAAGTATACTTTTAAAAACGTTTTTAGAGACTGTATTTTAGGAAGTGAACATTTTTGTACTATAAAATACAAAACCATATGTGATATATTCTTGATAGTACATAGATATGTTAGATTCTTTAGTGGAATAGGCAGAATATGATTTGCTCTGTCTTGCATTATGAGCATAACATGATAGCGTAGCTAGATGTGAACTGAAGAGCACTTTTCAAAGAAATTCCAACAAAATAGTAAAAGAACAAAATCATGAAACAATGAAAATCTCAAGGTCTTCAGGAATTTGTGGTTTTTTCCTTGTGACTATTTCTGTACTGATTTTTAGATGGCAGTTAATTTTTACTACAAAATCTATTCAGTGTGAAGAAATAAGATCAGCATTGCATGAGTAGGTGTCATTCAACTCTCTTCTGATTGGTAGTAAACTTTGTTTTTCTTCATTTTAGAGGATTTTATAGTTAATTGTGCCTTAAACGGTATTCTTTATCTTAATTCTATAAAGTGCTAATTAAAAATACATACAAATACATATATATATGCACATATGTAAAACAAAATGTTATTGATAATTGTACTAATTGTCAAAAAGAACTTTTCAATCCTATCAGTCTAATAATATTTTTTTTAATCTTTAGTATGTTGATTTATAATGAGTCCTGACTTATGGATAGTTACTGCATTGGGAAACCCCAGATAAAAGACTGATTCTAGATTATCTTTGTTATAGCATTTCTTTTATTCTAATTGAGTTACTGACCTTTGGGAGAAATCTTACATTAATTTCTTTTTGTGTAGAATTGTGCAAAGTCATTTGCTTACTATAAATCAGTCCCTATAATGCCATTTCTAGGATCCTGCTTTGTCTTATAGCACAGATCCTATAGAACACAAATAGTAGAAGATGCAATAGGAGTGTTACATATAATTTAATACATTTTTCATCAGCTGTTTTAATAAATATCAAATAATTTTTGGAGTTTATATTTCTTCAAACTATGTTTTAAATAGTTTGAAATTTAACCTTCAAAAGAAAGAAATACATTAGCTGAACTATATTTATAGCTCTTGTCCCATTATTCCTATGTATTTTCCTGATGTCATTCAAATTCTTATTTGAAGAGCATAAAAACATGAATTCTCCAATAATTCCCACATAAACTTAATCTAGAAAGTGAATTCTTATGTAATTCTAAAAAGAATGTGGGTTTGAGGATTGTTTCTTATTTTCAACAGAACCTTATTTTTTTCTCTTTTCTTTCCTTCTTCCTAATGATATCTCTGCAAAACCAGGAAATATTTGTAGTGAATTTCAACAGAGTATTTTTACATTTAGATAGACACTTTCTCAAATTTAATGGTTTATAAAATATTGTTTGCCACAACCCATAATTTTTTGAAATTTGGAAAACTAAATGAAACCCGTTATCTCTAAAATTTCACAGCTTGAGAAAATTCTGGAGTTTTTTTTGTAAATGTATGAATCTTCTCATGAGATTTTTACATTTCTTATTTATTAATTTTAATAATGTAAAATCCATAGAGACCAGAAAATAGGATTGAAAACGGGGTTCTTTAAAAAAAAGTTCTAAAATATAATATGGAATTATTTGTGTGTACTAGATTGCTTTTAGCTTTTTTAAAGTTACTTCCATTAAAACATAAACTTTTTCTGCTAGCATACTGTTTTCCCTCTACTTTTATGGTAATGATAGTGTTTCCTATAAAAATAAATTGTTTCTTTCTACAGCTGCATTTGACAAAGGTGATGATCGAAGACTTGGCAAAAAGCCTGTATTCAGTAGTTCTCAGGTAAAAACTTTTAAAATTTGGAGGTCCAAATGAAAAAAATGCTAAATAATTTAAATTTTATTATTTTGTATTTCAGTGATTATTTAAATGTATCCTTTGATTAAGTAGAGCTGTTTCTTAATGAAAATAATATTGAGTCTTTAATCAAGCAAATATTCTATAAATTTTTAAATGTGAATTTTTAATATCCAGCTGGCATAGGAAGTGAAATATTCTGCCTTTTTTATTTCCTTGAAACCTTTTTGGCAACTAATATATTGGAGCTATTCCAACAGTTCAGAAGTTGTCTAAAATTCTAGACCTAATTCAATGTCTTATTTTCTAATTAACCTACTTCTTAAAGAAGATTTTAGTTGTCCCAGTTTTCTCTATACTAAGATTTTTTATTCATGTAATACATTTTTGGTGTGAAAGAGGCAATCAGTACCAAGAGTATAGTTAGTTGTGTTTTACTTTAAAAGTTACTTGCTGTATTTATATGAGGTATCTAAAGTAATCAAACTCTTAGAAAAACAGGAAGGAGAATAGCAGTTGCCAGGGCCGGAGGTATAAGGAAAAGGGCAATTTTTCAGTGGGTATCGAATTTCAGTTTTACAAGATGAGAAAGTTCTAGAGATTTGTTGCACAAGATCTATATAGTTAACATTACTGTACTTCCCACTTAAAAATGGTTAAGATGGTAAATTTTGTCTTTTTTTTTTTTAGCCCTTCCCACACACAAATGACTTGGTGTATTTGTTATAATATGAAACATTTTTCTTCCCCTAAACTTGGAACGCTGCTAGACTCCCCATTGACCATTCTTAGGTATATTGTAGAGTTCCACAGAACACACGCTAGAAAGTGGTACCTTAGGACATTTTTCTCTATGTACTAGTTTCCTGTTACCCCAGTGGGGTTTTTTTTAGCGCCCCACCCCCAATTATCCTATCTGCCTTTCTCTTTGCTGTTCTACTCTCTGGTATCAACCAGGCTTTTCCTCTTCCCTTACCTTACAGCAAAAGAGATCAAAGTCTCATGGTTCTTCCTTACCTTCCTGATATTCAGGTTGCCCGAGGGTTTATACTGTTAACCACAGTGGGAAGAAAGTAGGGTCAAATTGTTTCCCTCAGAAGGGCAGTTTAGTGAAATGGGTGCTGGACATGGAATAATAAGAATTAAAATCTCGACTTCACTTTTTTTTTTTTATCCTTACCTAGATTTTTATTGGTTCTGTGAGGTAGTGAAATGGAAAATGTGTGGCCTCCATGAGGGCAGGAGGCTGAGTACAGGGTTTCCTGGGGTCTTTTAGCTTCATTTTTTATCTACCTAAGGTGTTTTTGCCTGCTCCTAGGTGAGGGCAGGAAAGCGTGTGTGTGTGTGTGTGTGTGTGTGTGTGTGTGTGTGTGTGTGTGTGAGGGAAGGATGGGTGGAGGAGCAAGGCTCTCCAGCCAAGCGCAAGGAAAGCAACACTGCTGCCTGGCACAGTTGCTGGGGCAGTGCTGCCTTGACTTCGCATCCTTATCTCTGCCATGTGTGAGCTTGCTTGTCTGTAAAATGGACTAATAAAACCTAGCAGAATTATTGTGAAAATTAAGTGAAATAATTTATGTGCAATTATTTAGTATGTAGTAAGTGCTCAATAAGTGTAGAATGAATAAATATGTTTTACAAGAAGAGATGAGATCTTCTGAACGTGGGAGAAAGTTAATGAGATGAGACAGAGAGAAAGGTTTAAGAGTGCTCATACCACAATACTTAAGGTAATGATGTCTAGGACTTGTTAACAAAATGATATGGTAGTTATATATGAAACAAAATTGGCCAAGAGCTGATCACTGTTAAAGCTGGATAATAGGTACATGGGGGTTCATTATACTCTTCTATCTTCTTTAGATTATGTGTAAATTTTACTACAATAAAAAGTTAAACAAAAAACAAACAAAAGGAATAGTACTGAAACCAAAGGGTGTCTAAGGGGAATTCTCTAGAGGGTTGACCTCTTTTTCTCATTTTTCTCAATAGCATGTGGTCTCATTTTTGTCAGTAGCATGCATCTTCCCACCTGGCCATTTGTATATAAGAAATATATGTAAACTTTGCAGATGTAAGTTAGAAAATGCCTAGATATGTGTATACATTGAAACCTCATCATGCTATATTATGTTAATATAAAGTTTCTAAAGGAATATGGTTACCCCACATACTACATAGATCTCACCCATAGCATGATGCTTTAAAATAGATAAGATTCAAGGATATGAAGTTAAGTAGGATCAGTTTTAAGGGTGAGAAGTAGTCTAAAATCAAAAGTCTATCTGATTTTAGGTATTAAAAATAGAGAAAGGTTATTTTTTGAGCTACGATTTGACCAAGAAAACAAAAAATGAGGACCAAACCTATTTGAACTTTATAAATATTACATAGAATCCTGGAGCACTGCATGAGTAGGACCAGTCTCCACGCTCTAGAAATACATACTATGAAGCCCAGAGATGTTAATGACTTCTTAAATATCCTAAGTCAATTAGAGATAAAGCTATGACAAGAACCCAGTGATTCTTTTATTAGGACTACACCTAGGTTTTCCCTAAACTTATTTATTACTTTGTGTGTGTGTGTGTGTGTGTGTGTGTGTGTGTCTGTGTCTGTGTGTTTGTGTGTGTGTGTTCACACCCCCATGTATGTTTTCTTTATCTTAGACAAATTTTTAATATAAATGGAAGGTTTCTATATTCAGAAATATTAGCCCTTGAACTGTGTATCAATATATGCTCCGGTTTGACAACATGCGTCACATTTTTTTGAGTACCCAGTATGTTGTGGGTGCAGTGCCATGGGATACAAAGATGAAGACAGCGCAGGCTCTTCCTCGGGCCTCTGCAGTTTCATACAGCTTTGCTAAGGGAGGGCGTATTTCATAAAGAGTGGTAATATAGTCTTAAAATTTTATTCTGCACTTCCTACCACTTTTTAAAGTGTTGTTGTTCCCTTCCATAGCAAGTTTAGTTCTAACCAAAATGATACAGGAGCATTGCCTTCAGTGTTTTAAGTGTCCTTCTCTTTTCCTCTTGTTTCCTACTTCACCTGTTTTTAGGACCCCTTTTCCTCCACTTTCTCCATATAGCCAGTGTGTATTACTATTTTGTTTCTTCCAAAAGCCGAACTTTCCAGATGTTCGTTTCCCAGGGGCTTGCCGCCCCCAGTCCCCACCCACAAGGATTAAATCTTTAGTGATAAAATTTCTGGCATTTGGAATAGGATTGAAGAGACAGTTTTTGGTGAAAATCTTTATAATGTCCCTCAAATTATACCATATAGGTGACTGCCTGCTTAAAGCAGTAAATCGTGAGCTCAAGTCCTACTTCCATCCTTACAAGCATGTGACCTTGGTAAATCACATAGGGGCTTTAATCCCCAGTTTCCTGTTTATGAAATAGAGATAGCAACAGGAGCTCTCTCATAGGAGTGTTGTGAGTATTAAGTGAGATGACGTATGAAAAGGGTTTTAGCACAGAACCTGGGAAGTGGGCCCTCAAAAAACACTGGATGTTGTTATCATTGACCCAAGGCATCCTGACACCTTTAGGTGTCAATCTCTACCATAACTTCACAAAGCTAAATAGTATCCCTTTTTAAAATAGCATTGCCTTTTAATTTTTTATGCTGTATTTCAGATTCAATTAAGGTAATGTGACCAAAGACACATTCAAATGATCAAAGATGATTCGAATTTTGAGTGGCCCTATATCATAATGTGATCTTTACTTTCTCCTCTTTGAAAAGCTGGCTTATTGAAACAAAGTACTATAAGTCAAAGACTTCAGTCAAGTTATAAAGAATTTTTTTTCTTCTTTGTAGCAAAGGAGACAAGTTTCTGACACTGGTGTTATAAAAAACAAATCTTGGAGAGGAAATACCAAGAAGGATTGTCGGAATTATCCCTCTACTAAGGAAAAGATGAAATCTGATGGATTAGGAACATCTGGACATTCATCAAGTACTAATAGAAGTACTGTAAATAAAACTTTGAAACAGGACGATTTAAAGGAAAAGGGTGGTACAAAAACAGCATCTAAGGTTACAAAAGAACTTAAAACTGGGGGGAAGAATGTTTCTGGAAAGGCCAAAGCTATAATAAAGTCCCAAACAGAAAACAGTGATAATGCTAAGTCAGCAAACACGTCGCCTAGACAAGCTGTGGAAAGAGCAGCAGCAGCGTCAGCAAATGGACAGAAAAATTCATTAAATGAAAAAGGAGTGAGAGGTCAGGAAGGGCACATTACAGGTGCCAGACCCAAGGTACTCACTGGCAACTTAAATGTGCAAGCCAAAGCAAAGCCTTTGAAGAAAGTGACAGGAAGAGATTCTCCATGCCTCAGCATTGCAGGGCTTTCCAGCAGATCGACCAATTCAAGTATGGAATTACTGATTTCCACTGAATGTCTGTATGAACCAAAAGAAAATGGATCAGTAGGAGAAGAGAGGCCTTCTGGTGATAAACTGTCCTTTTGTGAATCTCCAGGACAGACAGTGAAAAACAGTGTGGAAAGTATCAAAACTACTGTAGGTGGGTTTTAGTACCGTCACTTTTAATAGCTCCTGACAGTTGCTAGGAAAAAATGATTCTGTTTTTGGATGTTTATTTAGTTTCAAATGCCAAGGCACTTATTTACATGTGTTCATGCAAACTGAGAGAAAATATGCTTCTTTCCACATTAATGTTTATTTTTGAATATAGTGTCTGGCCAGTGAATTTATGCATGACTTTTACATATTCAGTGTTCTGTTTCATGACTGACTTTTTCTTAATTTACGGCAGTAAAATCTCGACCTGTTTCAAAAGTTACCAATGGAACTTCAAATAAAAAAGGCACTCAAGAAGAAACTTATATAAATAACAGGTAAGGCTTCATTCATTATTTTACCTATATATTAGCTTTCTCTGAAAGTTAATTATGTACTAACTTCTAGCTAAATGTTTTAAAAGTATCTTTTCTTCTTTGTTAGAAAATGTATTTATTTACACAATATTTTAAAACTTTATTAAAAGAAGATAGTCTGTGAAAAATGATTATTGATACAAAATGATAGATTCTACTTGTGGCACTTGATTATGTGCCCTCAAAAAACATTTTTTTAGTCATACTTGGCTGGCAGGTTTATAAACTTAAAGTCCTATGAACATAAGGTTTTTCTATTTTTAGAAAAAAAGATATTTTTAAATTTCTTTGAGAAAGACTATATTTCATATATAGCCTTTTAAAAGTTCATGTGTTGCTCTCTGAGTGCAGTACTGAATGCAAATCATTTTTCTTAGTGTGCTAAAGAAGGTCACTAGCAAAGGATACAGTGATCCAGTACCACAGGCAATTTTAAAGAAAAAAGGAAATGGCAGTGGATGTGCTACAGCTCAACAGAAGGCAAAAAATGCCTCATCTAGTCTTGTTAAGACTCAAGGTAAAGCTGATATAGTCCTGGGAGTTACTTATGTGTTTAAACTGAGTAAGCAGAACTCTGATTTGGAACTTTAGCAACAAACAAGAATATAACATGGTTTCACTCATTTCACATGTGTGTCATACTATAGAGATGAGACTTTACACTTTTACATAAGTATTTTTTTAAAAGATTTATTTATTTGAGAGAGTGCGGGCCTGCAGGCAGGAGGAGTGTCAGTGGAAGAGTCCCAAGCAGGCTCTGGAGGGCAGAGCTGGGGAGGAGGCAGGCAGATGGATCTTAGGACCCTGAGATCATGACCTGAGTCTAAGCCGAAACCAAGAGTGAAACCCAGGCGCCCCTAGATAAGTATTTTGGTATTTCAGGATGTGGGTTTGGTTTTTATTGTCTTTTATGAGAAATAATTTAGGGAGTCACTAATTTACCTGTATTTTTGGTCCTTTTATATATTATGCCCAGATTTCTTCAGTTTCATTGGTAACTATAGGAATTCCATGTGCAAAACCAGCACTAATATTAGAGCCCTTTAAAAAGTAATGGTACAGTCTTGAGAGCTGGGATATAGAGGAAAGAAGAATTTTCCCTCTGTGCTGTGCCCATTGTTTTTCCATGTTCTAAGAAAGAAAAGCGTACTGATCAGATTGCATAATTTGTTGACATAATAACTGATTTTAAAATTAATTTGCATTATGCATTAAGCATTCATGTGGGTAAGAGCAGTTTGTAAAAACCTAAAAACAATTTTGAGTTAGATAATGAATTAATACTGAAAGTAATTTTTAAAATAAGCCAGAGAAAAATTATTTGTGTTCTAGTAATAACTAAAAACTAAACATTTAAAAAGATTTGGCAATTCTGGGGTGCCTGGGTGGCACAGCGGTTAAGCGTCTGCCTTTGGCTCAGGGCGTGATCCCGGAGTTATAGGATCGAGCCCCACATCAGGCTCTTCTGCTATGAGCCTGCTTCTTCCTCTCCCACTCCCCCTGCTTGTGTTCCCTCTCTCGCTGGCTGTCTCTATCTCTGTCAAATAAATAAATAAAATCCTAAAAAAAAAAAAAAGATTTGGCAATTCTGTTTGATAGTTTTAATTATCATCTGTAGGACTTAGCCAGTGTAAACAAAAAGGTTCTCAAAATTAATCCTTGCTCTCCAATTACCAGTTTTAGTTTCCACTGCACATCTAAGTTATTAACCCAAATGATCTACAATAATAATGATCTTGTCATGAGAAGTAAATTAGTTTTGTTCATGTTTGACAGAAAAAACTGCAGTAATTTCAACATTCTATTTTATATTTAGCTTGATTCTCCTTTCAGCTATATGGAACAGTCTTTTTTTTCCCCAAAAACTTCAAAGGGAAGACCCTTTCTGCTCTTTTGATATAAGAAAATAAGATTTTTCCAGCCTCATATATTTAAGCAAATCCAATTCTGGCATAAGGATCAAAACTCTTGAGGAAGAAAGATCCTATTTAGGGGCGCCTGGGTGGCTCAGTCGTTAAGCGTCTGCCTTCGGCTCAGGGCGTGATCCCAGAGTTCTGGGATCGAGCCCCACATCAGGCTTCTCTGATGGGAGCCTGCTTCTTCCTCTCCCACTCCCCCTGCCTGTGTTCCCTCTCCTGCTGGCTGTCAATCTCTCTCTGTCAAATAAATAAATAAAATCTTTTTAAAAAAAAATAAAGATCCTATTTAAATAATTTTACTAAGGTGCTGCAATAGTCCCCCTATATTTATAATAAAAAGTTTTTTTAAATTTTATCATGTTACTAACGCCTAATCTTTTATTGTCCATTGTCATAGATATGTCATTTCATTGTTTAT
This sequence comes from Ailuropoda melanoleuca, assembly GCF_002007445.2. NCBI lineage: Eukaryota > Metazoa > Chordata > Mammalia > Carnivora > Ursidae > Ailuropoda > Ailuropoda melanoleuca. The sequence goes on along the minus strand of NW_023250025.1, from coordinate 5,473 downwards.
TTTGTTTCTTCTAAAATAATTTAAAAACAAATATTGCATTTCATTCACAAATTGGAAAGTACATTATATTTTTAAATTTTCTTTTCTTAGGATCCCAAGGAGAGTCACCAAGTTCAGTAAAATCTTCAGTCTCTTCAAGGCAGTCTGATGAAAATGTGACAAAATTGGACCACAGTACAAGTACAGATAAACAAACACCTAAGAAAAAAATTGTCAAGCAAGGACACACACCTTTGCCTAAGGTTAAGGCAAAAATAGCGGCAATGCCTAAAAACTTAAATCAGTCTAAGAAAAGTAAACCTTTGAGTAATAAAGATTCAAAACAAAAAACGCTTCCAGGACAGGTTATATCGAAAACTCAGCCTTCTTCTCAAAAACCTTTAAAAAGTGAAACATGTGTTGTCCAAAAAAGTATGCTTCATGATGTACATGATAATAATAACAAGGATGATATTTCTGAACAGAAGCGTCCTGAACCTCTAATTAATCTCACATCAGAAATCAGTGGTAGAGAAGCATTCCAGTCGTCATGCAAACCTGACCCCCAAAAGCCATTAAACAATCAAGGGAAAGAAAAATTAGTATTAGAATGCCAAAGTATTTCAAATCTGGATAAAGCAATAAAACAGGAACCGGAATCAAAACTGATTTGTTCAGATAAAAGCAAAACAAAATTTTCCAGCAAAGAATCAGATCATCACAGCACAGCTAAAATACACTGTCTTTCTGATGGGAGTGATAATGCAGATCCAAAATGTTATAGCACCACTGTCCTAAAATCCATGATTTCAAATCCCAGTGAAAACTCCTTGAACTCTAATCCTGTTTGTGATGTAGACTCAGCAAATGCAGAGCAAATCCATTCAGTATCAGACAGGGAAAAGCAAGGAGGGAAACAAGATATAAACAAAAAATTAAACATTAAATGTGTCAAAGATGTTTTACCATGTGTTCCTGAAAGGACAAATGGTACCTTAAATTCTGTCCAAGATGACAGAAAATCTAAAATTCATGTAGAAGAACAGAAAATTCATAGTCACTTGCCTGATGACTCTGCTATGAGTGAAATCAAGCATGCTACAGCAGACTCAGATACTTCCTCCAAGTGTGTTTTGGAACAAATATCAGGAAAAAATTCTCCTAAAGATATGGAAACAACAGAAACTCCAGAGAACCATGAAACTCCAGAAGTTCCATTTATGAGCCATTGGAATTTGAGTACCAGTGGTCTGCATCAGGGAGAGAGTCCTGAATCGGACACTGGCAGTGCTACCACATCCTCTGATGACATAAAGCCCAGATCCGAAGACTATGATGCTGGAGGGTCTCAGGATGATGATGGGTCAAATGACAGAGGTATTTCTAAATGTGGCACTATGCTGTGCCATGATTTTCTTGGAAGAAGTAGCAGTGATACCAGTACTCCTGAAGAATTAAAAATATATGATAGTAATTTAAGAATTGAAGTGAAAATGAAAAAGCAAAGTAGTAATGATCTTTTCCAAGTTAATTCGACAAGTGATGATGAGATTCCTAGGAAACGACCAGAAATGTGGTCTCGATCTACAGTAGTCCACCCTAGAGAAAAAGAAAATATTCTACGAGGCAGTGTCCAGTTTGCTCAAGAAGTAGATCAAGTTTCTTCCTCAGCAGATGAAACAGAAGATGAAAGATCTGAAGCTGAAAATGTTGGAGAAAATTTCCGTACATCTAACTCAGCTCCTCAGCAGTTTCAGGGAATAATTAATTTGGCTTTTGAAGATGCAGCAGAAAATGAAAGTCACGAGTTTACTGCAACTAAAAATTTTAAAAGATCAGTCTTACTTTCAGTAGATGAATGTGAAGAACTAGGATCTGATGAAGGGGAAGCCCATACTCCCTTTCAGCCTTCTGTAGGTTCTCTTTCACCTTCTGATGTTTTTGATGGCATTTCTCATGAACATCATGGAAGGACCTGCTATTCCAGGTACACACAAGGAAGTGAAGGTAGTATTTTAGAATGTAAACAAGATAAAAGCAATAGTGTATATAAAAACGAAAGCTCTCTCTTGGGTCCCAGTAGCACTGACTCCTCAAGAAAAGATAAACATTTGAGTGCTTCAGCCACAGGAAAAAAGTTCACAGTAGATGTCCTGTCCAAAGGAGGCAGACAGCTTCTTCCAGAAGATAAAAAAGTAAACAGTGGAAGAAATGTGGATAATGACTTTCAGCAATGCAGCAAACTCTCAGATAATGATATAAAATCTCAAGAAAGACCATGTCATTTGGAGCTTCATCAAAGAGAACCCAATTCTGACATACCAAAGAATAGCTCTACAAAATTTCTGGACTCCTGTCGGAGTCAACTTCTGCCTCAGGAAGGTCAAGTGAAAGAGAACCATTCTACAGCTACCAAAAAAGCTAATATTGCTTTATCTGCAGGTAATGTACAGAAATAGAAACGCTAAATCCGTAAGAAAATGAATTTATAGAATTTTAAAGTTGTAGATAGCCCCGAATGTTATATTTTAGTTAGAATAATTACTTAAGCAACAGATACAGATTTCAAATGAAAACTTAAATTTCTTAATAATATGAAAACTAGCTAGTTAATCTTTATTGTTCACTTAAAGTCCTAGTGCAGAGTTAAGATCTAGTAAAATTTTGGTTATTATTAGAGCTAATCTATTAAGAGATTTTACATGAAAGAATAAAGAGAAAAACTTAGTTTGCTATTATTTAGTTATTTATGTCTGGTTTAACATAGAATTCTTGACTATTCGAAATTTTATTATACATTGGATATGATTTATGGACTATGCTAGTATATATCTAAGAGGGCTGTGCAATAACTATAGTAATATAAAAGCACTGAACTATTTTAACTAGATTAATTATTACAATTTATATGCATTTTACAGAGATTAAGACTTTGAGGATCACTATAATTCCAAAGTTTTCAAGTAAAAAAATAAATTTGCTAAAAGAGATTATATTTAGAAGCAGTGATAATATATGAAAAAAGCCCAGGCTTATTTCATATGTATAGATGATTTCCTGTCTAATTGTTTTGTGTGTTTGTCTTCCTTATTATAGTGATTTGAACTAATGACCCACATTTAAAATATGCAATAGTGGCTGACTGCATAGCTATTGTATATCAGAACTAAGAAAGACACTGATCAATAGCCCTTGATCAGCAAAATCACAACAGGGGGCTCTTTAAAGTTATATTTTTTGTTTGTCCTTGCTTGCATCCTCTTTTGCATGTGCAATATACAAATAAGGCTTTAGATAAAATGTATTTATTAAACCCTTTTGGAACGGACTTAAAAGGCACCATCAAATAACCATGTCTTTTTTTCTCTTTAAGTTCATATGTAGTGAATTAGATACATGTGCACATTCTATGTTTATGTTTAAATAATTTTTGTTGTTTTCTGTATCACAAGTTTTCAAATTCAAGTATGGAGAATTATTGTTAGTTGCCTGTGTTGATTTTGCTGCTAAACATCCCTCGGTTGTTGTTTTTTTTAATATAGAAAAAGAAATGCCTCAATAATCTTGTCAATTTTGTATAAGAGTTATTTTTTCCATTCTGTTTTTTTGGACTATAACTATTACATTGTTTTAATATTGTTCTACAAAACTCTGAGGGGTACCAACATGTGCAATTTTTACATTGTGTAGTATTATGAATTATTTCAGGAGACATAGATGATTGTGACACACTGGCACAAACCTACATGTATGACCATCGGCCTTCAAAAACCCTCTCTCCAATATATGAGATGGATGTAATAGAAGCATTTGAGCAGAAAGTGGAATCAGAGACACATGTTACAGACATGGATTTTGAAGATGATCAGCACTTTGCAGAACAAGATTGGACACTATTAAAGCAACTGCTCTCTGAACAGGATTCAAACTTAAATATTACGAATTCTGTTCCTGAAGACTTAAATTTAGCACAGTATCTAATCAATCAGACACTACTTTTAGCACGAGACAGCTCAAAACCTCAGGGTAAAGCACATGTTGACACTTTGAACAGATGGAGTGAACTAACCTCTCCCCTTGATGATTCCTCAGCAAGCATCACCATGGCTAGTTTTTCCTCCGAAGATTGTTCTCCCCAAGGGGAATGGACAATTCTGGAACTGGAAACTCAGCATTAAGAGTATTAACACTTTGGAAAATTTTGAACTATGCCACCACTTTATTTTTTGATGCTTATATTATATCCAAATAATAATTGCATTAGCCAGAGATAGACTGTCCTTAATATTGAGGGAGTCTTTCCAATTTATTGAGGTAAACATAATTTGTTTATTAATATATCATATGTAGAAAAAAGGTGTTTTTCTAAAATTTTTGAGCATGTTTTATTAATTATTAGAGAAATTAGACTTATAAAGAAGCCCTTCAGTTTTCCTTTCCTAACTGATCATTTGTTCACTTGTTTATAATTCAAGAATTTAAAATGTGAATGCACAAGTAGATCAGTCCCTTTACTTTTTGCTCTGCATATGGTAACAGTAATTTAACAATAAAAACTTATTGTGCTTGTGTCATTTTATGTAGAGTTAATCAGTGAGTAACATTCAAACTCAGGCTGTTGTGATTGAGCCTGATAGCTGAATATTAGAAAAAACCTTCACTTTCCCAACAGGGCAGGTCCAGGAAATTGTGAAGTAAATGCACTTCAAATTTCAGTCACATTGATACTGAAACAGAGAAGTGGAATCTCTTGTAACTCTCTTTTTTGGGGTATATCCAGAGAGAGACATCTGCCCTTAGTCAAAAGAAGTGAGAGAACTGTCCATTTGTTTCACCTATATATACTTTATAGTTAATCGCTCTTCATTTTCCATTCCATATTAGAGATATTTTGGAACTGTTCCAGCAATAAGCCTGCGCTAAATATCAATTTTAAAATGGGTACATGAGGCATTGAGTTACTGAGTTAAACTGTGTGTGTGTATATGTGCACACACACACGTGTATGTTTGCTTTCTCCGTGTGTCTATATACTCTAGTTCCTTATTTCCTTGATCACCTTGTCTTTCAGTCTGTAATTTTGGTAACAAGGCAAGATAAAAATCTTTTCTACAAAATGGTGCTGGAGAGTGAACACTTGGATACCTACTTGGTATAAGTGGACGCTGCTCTTAGGATGATGCAATTTAGTAGAATTAGCCTCTCTCAAAGCTATGTAACTAACACATAATTTCTCTAAAATATGTCAAAAGTAAGGAAACCTTTTGGTTTAGAATTCCTTTTCTAAGATAACAGTTTTCAACAAATTAACAATACAGTGAATCTGTATTGTATCCACAATCATATTAATGCACAATCATTTGTTATTCTTGTATAATAGCAAAATTATATTAACATTAGCCACTAACCTGTTATACCATAAATTTGCTATGCCTTTTTAAACTAGAAGCTCTGTAGGGGGCACTCATTCATTCAGTCAAGAAACAGGCATTGG
>NW_023250024.1:428-667 GCF_002007445.2 Ailuropoda melanoleuca | reverse complement strand
CCAGCTTCTATTTTAGTTTTTTCTTCTACTAACCCATCCTCCAATTCGCTAACGCGTTCCTCTGCCTCGGGTGACCCTGGCCGTCAGAGCCTCTAGTTTTGACTGCATTTGGCTCATAGAATTTTTAATTTCTGTCCTTCGGGATTCTATATTCTCAGCAACATTTTCTCTAATACTTTTTTCAAGTCTACTCATCATCTTGACCATTGTTGCTCTGAATTCCATTTCTGATAATTGGG
>NW_023250024.1:0-320 GCF_002007445.2 Ailuropoda melanoleuca | reverse complement strand
TCATTCTGATGAAGAGAGATTGCAGGGTTGTCCAGAGCCCAAGTGTTGACTGGGACCCAGGCCGTGCGCCCTTGTTTTATAGAGATCTTAGGGATGTGCGCTTCTTCCTTACAGAGTTTATTTATTTATTTGAGAGAGAGAGACACACAGTCAGCAAGAAAGGGACCCCAAGCAGAGGAGTGGGAGAGGAAGAAGCAGGCTCCCGGTGGAGAAGCCCGATGAGGGACTGCTTTCCGGAACGTTGTGATAACACCCTAATCCGAAGACAGGTGCTTGGTGACTGCGCCACTCAGGCGCTCCGGTTTGTGGGCTTCTTGATT
>NW_023250023.1:0-1702 GCF_002007445.2 Ailuropoda melanoleuca | reverse complement strand
GCCCTGTCGTAGTAAGCGGAGTGACGAAAGTATGGGAGCACAGAAGTACATTCACATAGAAACCAAAGGTCGGGGCGCCTGGGTGGCACAGCGGTTGGGCGTCTGCCTTCGGCCCAGGGCGTGATCCCGGCGTTATGCGATCGAGCCCCATATTAGGCTCCTTTGCTGGGAGCCTGCTGCTTCCTCTCCCACTTCCCCTGCTTGTGTTCCCTCTCTCGCTGGCTGTCTCTCCCTCTGTCAATAAATAAATAAATAAAATCTTAAAAAAACAAAACAAAACAACCCTAGTAGTACTTGCCTTCCCTGCGGTGACGTCACCGGTTCTTGAGTTGTGCTTAAACACGGGACTGTTGCACTGTCACGTCACCCCCGTGTCACCTCGGACAAATCTGTTCTGTCGCATCCCGATGGGGCTCCGCATAAGGGAGGCTCCGCGGAGAAACTGAGTCAGAGGAGCCAAGCTCTGGGCAGGCGAATGGGACACCTGTGTAGCGGCAGCCTGTCAGTCAGGATGCAGGGGGCGGGGCCTGGGAGATTTGCCCAATCTGGGACCACAGGGGCGGTGCCGGGACCACTGCCCAGTCAGAACGTGAAGGGCAGCTGGCTGGCCTATCACGGTGCGGAATCGCGGAGTCTCGGAGCCATGTCCAATCAGGGCCGCAGGGAGGGCTCCGTGTTACCCTCCAATGAAGTCGCAGGGCCTGAAGCAAAGCCCAATGGGAGCGCGGAGGTGCGTATCGCGGTGAAAGGCTCATCCTCCGGAAACTGCCAATCGGGCCTGGGGGGCGGGATCCCGCCCTCGTGGGCCGCGGTCTGCGTCCGCCTGGGGCCGTGCTCACCTGCCCGGAGTTGGCCCAGGTGTTGTGTATGCGGAGCGCGCACTTGCCCAGGCTGCTGTGCCGCGCAGACGAGTCCGGGAGAGCACGGAGCGGAGCGGCGGGATGGTGAGTCGCGGGCCCGAGTGAGACCGGGAGGGGCTCGGCTGGAAGTGGCCGCGGGTCCGGGTCTCCCAGACCCCGGGGTCCCGTGCGGAGTCTCTGCCGTCGGCCGCGGTGTGGGCTTCCGGTGTCCTGTCCGTCCTGGTGGGGGTCCCGCGCGTGCCGACCGGCGTCTGTGCCATGGGCCGCGGGGTGGGGTCCGGCGTCCTGTCCCCTGCCCTCGTGAGAGTCCCGGTGGTCCCACCCGATAACCTGTGGTGGCCGTGGAGTGGTTACCGGCGACCTGTCACATCCCCGCGTGTGGGCCCAGGGGTCCCGTCCCGCGACTCTGCCGGGGGCCGCGGGGTGGGGTGCTGGTGTCCCGGTCACGTGGCCGCATGGCGTCCTGAGGGCCGGGGGGTTCCATCTTGAGCCTTCATTCTCGGGTGCGGGGTGGGGTCCCGGCGTCCTGTGACATCCCTCGTGCTGCGTATCCGGGGATCACCACCCGCGGCGGCGGTAAGGCCTGGGCGTGGGGGTCAGGGGACCCATGGTGGACCTGGGAGATGAGCTCAATCAGGGCTTGGCTGAGGACACTTTGTTACAGAGAACTTCCAACAGCGACAAGGTCCGATGTCAGAGAGCCTCCGGCATCTGCAGTGACTCAGAAGCAGGGCTTTGCTTTTGTGTCGGGGATGAGCTCCAAGGCCCTGTGTCAGGGTGGGGCCCCTGCGCTGAAGGAAGGCCTTGTGGCTCAGGTCCCCAGGGCCTTGTTCCCCAGCTGG
>NW_023250022.1:648-772 GCF_002007445.2 Ailuropoda melanoleuca | reverse complement strand
CGATCATCATCTCTCGTGAGTAAGGGAGCATGAATGAAAAGGTTCAGGATATTCGAGGACTCAGCGCCCTTTTCATTTGTAATAAAGCAGAGCGTCCAGGAAAACACCTCCAGCGAACAGCAGC
>NW_023250022.1:0-184 GCF_002007445.2 Ailuropoda melanoleuca | reverse complement strand
ATGAATGAAAAGGTTCAGGATTTTCGAGGACACAGCACCCTTCTCTTTGGTAATAAAGCAGAGCGTCCAGGAAAACACCTCCAGGGAACAGCAGCATTTTCCCTTGGGACCCCATTCCACATTGGGTGTAGGGGCCTGGGGATGATCCAGCGCTTAGAACCAAGAAACAAAGTGTGAGGGGAAA
>NW_023250021.1:0-569 GCF_002007445.2 Ailuropoda melanoleuca | reverse complement strand
TGCTGAGTCATGCTTTTCAGAGCCACTCTGAACAGAGCGCTCCAGCGTGTAAAGGCTGAGCTGATGCGAGCGGCCGGACTGCGGTTTCCAGAAGCAGGGGCACGTCCTGAATGGGAAAGCAGAGCCCGGTCTGCACGGAGCACGCCCTCCGCCCGGGCCAAAGCAGCAGTCCGTCAGCTNCGTCTGCACGTGCCATGTGTGACCCCGCCAGAGGAACCCCCCCAGAGGACCCCTGGCCCACTCCCGCACCTGCTTTGCTGGGGGCGGGGGTCTTCCGATGTGGCTGGTGCTCTGTGACACCCCGTGCTGTCTCCGGCTGGACCCCGAGACCTGGCCTTTACTGCCCACCTGCGAGAACTCACTAACCTTTGTCTTACAATTTCTCTCAGCTCTTCTTTGGGGCTTTTGCCCCAACCTGGACATATGAAAACTGAAACCACCCCAAGGGGATGGCTACCACCCTGACAAGACCTCCTGCCCGCCCAGTCCCCCAGACCTCCCAGACCCCCCAGGCCCCCCACACCGCCCAGACCTGTGGAGCTAAACTGGACTCGCGTCTCCCCAGATGG
>NW_023250019.1:0-569 GCF_002007445.2 Ailuropoda melanoleuca | reverse complement strand
GCTTCAAATTACAACCATTTTATTACTTCTCATGATTCTGTGAATCAGGGATTTGGACATGACCGAGAAGAGCCGGAACATCCTGTCATATCTTCATACACTTTAGTGCCTNTGTCATATCTTCATACACTTTAGTGCCTTGGCAGGTGTGTGTCTCTTTGCAATTCCTCCTTCTTCATGTGGTCTCTCCAGCAGTGTAGGCAGATTTTTGTTTAATAAAAGCTGTCAGGGATTCCCAAGACACAAAAGTAGAAAAGGCCAAGCCCTTTTAAGGTTTAGGCCTAGGAAGGGCACAGTGCCACTTCTCCTGGCCTTGCGTTATTAGCTAAAGAAAGTCACAGATGGAGTGTAGTAGGGACCTCACAGGGTCATGAAGACCAGGAGGTGTGGTTTAACAGGGGCTAACTTTGAGACTAGCTACCACAAAGATGAAGATACATGTGTTCTGATATGTATATATCATATGTGTATGATATATATATATATAATATACATGTATATATCAGATGAGATAATATATATTTAGTTTATACAATCAACATTATTTAAAAATACACACACACACAAAC
>NW_023250018.1:0-8487 GCF_002007445.2 Ailuropoda melanoleuca | reverse complement strand
ACTTTACATCGGAATCCGGGGATGTACTGTATGGTGATTAACATAATATAATAAAAAAATCATAAAAAAAATAAAGTGGCACTCAAACATGTAAAGAATAAGTGAAAATAAATATAAGACCAATAGGAAACACAAGGTAAAGGAAAAAGTAAAAGATAGGAAAGTAAATGGGGATTAGGAGTAAGGTCAAGTGTCCCAATTCTAGGGGAACCTGGGAGGCTGGGTTGGTTACCCATCTGTCTTCAGCTCAGGTCCTGATACCAGGGTCCTGGGATCGAGCCCCAGGTCGTGTGGGGGGGGCGGTCCCTGCTCAGCAGGGAGTCTGCTTCCCTCCTCCTCCCTGCTAGTGCTGTCTCTCGCTATCTCTGGTCTCTCTCTCTCTCTCTCAAACAAATAAATACAATCTTAAAAAAAATGTGTCCAAATTATAGCCACGAATTTCCATGTATTTGTTAGAAATGGGCTGTGGAAGTGAAACTAAACCTTCTACTTGGCAATATGAGGAAGGGAATGCAACACATTTTTCCAAAAGGAGAAATACATCAGTCAGTTAGGATAATCATCATTTTTCCTGACAGTGAGACCAGAAAGACTTTCTTCTACTGCTGGCCCTCATAGAGGGAACACTATGTGTAATAAACAGTCTTTGACAACATTCTAAACAGTTAACACGGGGATCATTCCCATATGGGCTTAGGGTATTAAACCAAAGTACAACTCAGTGAAAGAAATTCAGGTCCATGGGGGTGGGGGAGTGAAAGGGGTGCTTATCCCATAATGTGGTCAAGGTGAAATACACTCTAATGATCTATTGTCACTGCATTAGATAATATTTAGACAAAGGGCAAGTTTCATATCTTGTAGGTCACTGATTTTCAAAGAACAGATTGCATCTCTCACTGGGTAGAGAAATAATTCAGTGGGTGGCAACCAACTTTTAAAAAGGACAAAAAAAGATAGAATGGAGGGGTGAAAAAGAAAATTCGGAGTGTCTTAAGAACCTTCGTGATTTCGTTCAAATGTGTGTACCGTGTCGTGATGCAAAACGTATTTCTTACTGTAAGCTCGTTACAAGGTTTGGAAAACCATGCGTTGAGGCAATTCTCAAAGACTATCTTTAACACCTAAGTTTGTGGAGTATAGCTTGGCAGTAACTCTAACATATTCCTTGACAAGGACTTTGAGAGCTGCAGTTCTGAGTTCAGTTATCAGCTGGGGGCTGTGAGTGGGGGGCACAGAGGAAAGGGGTGAAGAGAGAACCATTGAAATACACTTGGAAAAATGGAGGTCCCTGAGAAGTCCTCCACACTGCTGCATGATGGTGAACCAAGACAGTGCACACCAGGGAGGCCAAGAAGCTTTCTGGAAGCAAAAGGAAAGCCTGCATGACTAAATGTATAGCTTAGCATGGAGTCTCAGCTAAAACCCAGTTAAAAGCTGGGAGTCAGCCACTCTGGAAAACAGTGTGGAGGTCCCTTAAAAAGTTAAAAATTCAGCTACCCTATGATCCAGCCTTTGCACTACTGGGTATTTACCCCAAAGACACAGACGTAGTGAAGAGAAGGGCCATATGCACCCCAATGTTCATAGCAGCATTGTCCACAATAGCTAAATCGTGGAAGGAGCCGAGATGCCCTTCAACAGATGACTGGATTAAGAAGCTGTGGTCCATATATACAATGGAATATTACTCAGCTATCAAAAAGAGCGATTTCTCAACATTTGCTGCAACATGGACGGCACTGGAGGAGATAATGCTAAGTGAAATAAGTCAAGCAGAGAAAGACAATTATAATATGGTTTCTCTCATCTATGGAACATAGAATTAGGAAGATCAGTAGGAGAAGAAAGGGATAAGGAAAGGGGGGGTAATCTGAAGGGGGAATGAAGCATGAGAGACTATGGACTATGAGAAAAAAACTGAGGGCTTCAGAGGGGAGGGGGGTGGGGGAATGGGATAGGCTGGTGATGGGTAGTAAGGAGGGCACGTATTGCATGGTGCACTGAGTGTTATACGCAACTAATGAATCATGGAACTTTACATCAAAAACCAGGCAATGTACTGTATGGTGACTAACATAATATAATAAAAAATATTATTAGAAAAGCAAAAAAATAAAATAAAATACATTTCTAGGGGGAAAAAAAGAGTCTCTTATGTTTTGTCTCCCTCTCTGGTTTCGTCTTGTTTTATTTTTTCCTCTCTTCCCCTGTGATCCTCTGTTTCATTACTCGAATTCCACATATCAGTGTGATCATATGATAATTGTCTTTCTCTAGTTGACTTATTTTGCTTAGCATAATACCTTCTAGTTTCATGCATGTCATTTCAAATGGCAAAATTTCATTTTTTTTGATCTCTGAATAATATTCCTTGTATATATACACCACATCTTCTTTATGCATTCATCTGTCAATGGACACCTGGGCTCTTTCCATCGTTTGGCTATTGTGGACAGTACTGCTATAAACATTGGGGTGCAGGTGCCCCTTTGGATCACTACATTTGTATCTTTGGGGTGAATACCCAGTGGTGCAATAGCTGGGTGGTAAGGTAGCTCTATTTTCAGTCCTTTGAGGAACCTCCATACTGTTTTTCAGAGTGGCTGCACCAGCATGCATTCCCACCAACAGTGTAGGAGGGTTCCCCTTTCTCTGCATCCTCGCCAACATCTGTCGTTTCCTGATTTATTAATTTTAGTCATTCCGACTGGTGTGAGGTGGTATCTGTGGTTTTGATTTGTGTTTCCCTGATGCTGAGTGATGTTGAGCATTTTTTCATGTGTCCGTTGGTCATTTGGATGCCTTCTTTGGAGAAATGTCTATTCATGTCTTCTGCCTATTTCTTGATTGTATTATTTGTTCTTTGGGTCTTGAGTTTGATAAGTTCTTTATAGGTTTTGGATACTAGCCTTTTATCTGACATATCATTTGCAAATATTTTCTCCCACTTTGTCCGTTGTCTTTTGGTTTTGTCGACTGTTTCCTTTGCTGCGCAAAAGGTTTTTATCTAGATGAAGTCCCAGTAGTTCATTATTGCCTTTGGTTCCCTTGCCTTTAGAGATGTGTCTAGCAAGAAGTTGCTGTGGCCGAGGTTGGAGAGGTGGCTGCCTGTGTTATCCTTGAGGATTTTGATGGATTCTTCTCTCATATTTAGGTCTTTCCTTCATTTTGAGTCTATTTTTGTGTATGGTGTGAGAGAGTGGTCAAGTTTCATTTTTCTGCATATGGCTGTCCAATTTTCCCAATACCGTTTGTTGAAGAGACAGTCTTTTTACCACTGGATATTCTTTCCTGCTTTGTCGGAGATTAGTTGGCCACAGAGTTGAGGGTCCATTTCTTGGTTCTCTATTCTGTTCCATTGATCTATGTGTCTGTTTTTGTGCCAGTACCATACTGTCTTGAAGATTACAGCTTTGTCATAGATCTTCAAGTCTGGATTTGTGGTGCCACCAGCTTTGGTATTCTTTTTCAGCATTCCTGTGTCTGGGGTCTTCTCTGCTTCCATACAAATTTTAGGATTATTTGTTCCATTTCTGTGAAAAAGGTTGACTGTATTTTGATAGGGGTTACACTGAATGTGTAGATTGTTCTAGGTATCATAGACATTTTAACAGTATTTGTTCTTCCAATCCATGAGCATGGAATGTTTTTCAATTTCTTTGTGTCTTCCTCAATTTCTTTCATGAGCTTTCTATAGTTTTTAGAGTACAGACCTTCTACCTCTTTGGTTAGGTTTATTCCTAGGTATCTTATTGCTTTGGGTGCAATTGTAAATGGGATGCACTCCTTAATTTTTCTTTCTTCTGACCCTTTTTTAGTGTATAGAAATGCAACTGATTTCTATGCATTGATTTTATATCCTGCCACTTTGCTGAATTCCTGTACTAGTTCTAGCAATTTTGGGGTGGAGTCTTTTGGGTTTTCCATAAGGAGTGTGAGTTTGACTTCTTTGCTGATTTGGATGCCTTTTATAGCTTGTTGTTTTCTGATAGCTGAGGCTAGTACATACAGTACTATGTTGAACAACAGTGGTGAGAGTGGGCATAACTTTTGTGTTCCTGACCTTAGGGAAACACTCTCAGCTTTTCCCCATTGAGGTTGATATTCACTGTGGGTCTTTCATATATGGCTTTTATGATATTGAGGTATGTTCCCTCAATCCCTACATATCAGAGAGTTTTAATCAAGAAAGGACACTGTTTTGTCAAATGCCTTTTCTGCATCTATTGAGAGCACCCTATGGTTTTTGCCCTTTCTTTTATTCATGTAGTGTATCAGGCTGATTGATTTGTGGATGTCAAACCACTCTTGCATTCCAGGAATAAATCCCACTTGGTCCGTAGTGGTGAATAATCCTTTTAATGTACTGTGTGATCCTGTTAGCTAGTATATATATTTGGTGATAATTTTTGCATCTGTTCCTCAGGGATATTGGTCTGTAATTCTCCTTTATAGTGGGGTCTTTGTCTGCTTATATAGATGTATAAACACAGAATATATCTGTGAAGTGCATCTGGTATGGCGTGTCATTCAAAGCCCTTGTTTCCTTGTTGATTTTCTGCCTTGATGATCTGTCCGTTGCTGTGAGTGGGGTGTTAAAGTCCTTTAGTATCATTGCAGTATTATTATCAATGAGTTTCTTTAATTTTGTTATTAATTGGTTTATACATTTGGCTGTTTCCAAGTTAGGGGCATAAATATTTACAATTATTAGATCTTCTTGTTGGATAGACACTTTTATTATGATATAGTGTCCTGCATCTCTCATTAGTTTGTGGTTTAAAACCTGGTTTGTTTGATATAAGGATGGCTACTCCAGCTTTCTTTGGATGTCCGTTGGCATGATAAATGGTTCTCTACCCCCTCACTTTCAATCCGGAGGTGTCTTTGGGTCTAAAATGAGTCTCTTGTAAACAGCGTATCAATGGGTGTTGTTATTTTATCCACTCGGATACCCTGTGTCTTTTGATTGGAGCATTTAGTCCATTTACATTCAGAGTAATTAGTAAAAAATATGAATTTAGTACCATTGTATTACCTGTAAAGTCATTGTTCCTGTAGATTGTCTCTGTTCCTTTCTGGTCTTTGTTACTTTTGGGGTCTCTCTTCACTGAAAGGATGCCTTTTAATATCTCTTGTAAGGGCTGATTTAGTGTTCACAAATTCTCTAGTTTTTGTTTTTCCTGGAAACTCTTTATCTTTCCTTCTATTCTGCTTGACAGCCTTGCTGGATAAAATATCCTTGGCTGCATATTTTTCCCATTTAGCCCCTTGAATATATCACGCAGTCCTTTCTGGCCTGCCAGGTCTCTGTGGACAGGTCTGCTGCCAGCCTTATGTGTCTATCCTTGTAGATTAAGGACCTCTAGTCCTGAGGTGATTTCAGGTTTTTTCTTTATCTTTGAAATTTGCAAGCTTCACTATTATATGTCAAGGCGTTGACCTATTTTTATTGATATTGAGGGGGTTTCTCTGTGCCTCCTGAACTTGAATGCCTCTTTCTTTCTCCAGATTAGGGAAGTTCTCAGGTATAATTTGTTCAAATAAATCTTCTCCCCCTTTCTTCTGCTCTTCATCTTCTGGGACTCTTATAATTTGGATATTATTTCACTTTATGGAATTGCTGTGTTCTCGAAGTCTCCCTTCATGATCTAATTGTTTCTTTTCTCTCTCCTTTTTAGCCTCCTGCCTTTCCATCATTTTATCTTCTGTATCACTGACTCGTTCTTCTGTTTTGTTTATCCTCGTATTTATTGCTTGCATTTGGGACCGCATCTCAGTAATAGCATTTTTAGTGCCTGACTAGATTTTAGTTCTTTTATTTCTACAATAAGGGATTCTCTAGTGTCCGCTATGCTTTTTTGAAGCCCAGCTAGTATCTTTATAATCGTTTTAAATTCTAGTTCAAATATCTTACTTATATCCATATTGATTAAATACCTGCTAGTTAGTACTGCCTCCTGTTCCTTCTTTTGGGGTGAATTTCTCCATCTCATCAGTTTGTGCAGAAAAGAACAGAAGAATGAAAGAAAAATCAATAACAATGACAACAGAAAAAAACACAAAACAAACCAGAAACAAAACAAAACAGGAAATAAACAAAAAACAAAATAAAACAAAAACTAGATCCTGGGTATGTTTTGGCCTGCTTAATAAAAGAAAGTAGATCCCAAAATGAGAAACAATGAAGAACTTATATATGTATATAAAAATGAAATAAAATTTAATGAAAGGAAACAACAAAATAAAAAATATAAAATGTATATATAAAATTAAAAATTAAAAAAGAATTTTAAAAAATAATCGAAAAAAGAAAATAAGTAGGAAATAATACTGAAAGACTAGAGAATAAAAAAACCCACAAACGCTATATACTGTTTTCCCCAGGAGGCGAAGATTTGAAGTCCCCACGATCAGGAAACTTGGTGCCCGCCTGTTGTCCCTGCTGGTCTTCTAGGTGAGGGGCCTGTTGCTCTGATTCTCAGGTGGACTTTGCCCTGGTGGAACCGGGCCTCCCTTTTACAGAGGCCGGGCTCAGGGTAAGCAGCTCTGGGCCCACTAGGTGGTGCTGTTTTGCCCCCCTTAAGGCATTGAGCTCTGGTGAGAGGGATGAGTATGGCTGCACCCAGCCCTGTGGCCTGGAGCTGGAAATTCACAGCCCCCACTCCTCAGTGAGCCCGCACAGAAAAGCAATCAATCACTCTGGTCTCCCCTGTTTCCCTGGGAACTCTGTGTTCACCCAGCCTGTGACTAAGGGATTTTATGTCAGGCACGAGACTGAGTTTCAAAACTCCGAACTTGATGGACCCCTGCGGTATGGACCCATGCAGATCCTCCTTGGGGGCGGGGAGGGTTGTCTTCCTTTGCTTCTGCCCCTTGCTGGGCCGCTGCTCAGAGAGCGGTTCACCCAACTGTGCAGCGGTTCCCAGTTAACGGCAACACCCAGCAGAAAGCTGGCGCCTGGACTCGCTGATTGCAGCGGCTTCCCCGCTCTGATGCCTGGGAGCTCTGCTGCACTCAGGCACCCCCAGTCCTTCTGTGACCACGGGGCTCCTGAGACCACGCTGTCCCACCTGGGATTGCACCCCATTCCGCCCCCTGAGCACCTTTAAGCCAGGGACACCCCTCACTGGAGCGGACTTCTAAAAGTTCCGATTTTACGCTCATTGCTTGTAATACTTTGCAGCGGCCTCCGTAAGCAAGCGCTCTCTGCTCTGTGGGATCCTCCAATATGTCGCCCTGGATTCATGTCTCCGCAACTCGTACCTCCCAAACAGAGGTCGCTTTTCTACTTGCAGACTTGCAGCATTTCTTTTTTCAGATCTCCCACTGATTTCTCAGGTGTTCAGAATGATTTGGTAACTAGCTGATTCTAGGGACCAGATGAACTTAGAGTCTCCTACTCCTCCACCATCTTAACTCCTCCCCGAGTTCCTGAATATTCTGACCCTTCTCTTTAGATCCCCCGAAGACATATGTCACCTACCATCCCCTCACTGACCATGAGGTCACCCTGAGGTGCTGGGCCATGGGCTTCCACCCTGTGGAGATCACCCTGACCTGGTACCACGATGGGGAGGACCTGACCCAGGACACGGAGCTTGTGGAAACCAGGCCTGCAGGGGATGGGACCTTCCAGAAGAGGGCGGCTGTGGTGGTGCCTTCGGGAGAGGAGCAGAGATAGACATGCCACGTGTATCTCATTTGTATCTCATGCAGCATGGGGGGCTGCCCGAGCCCCTCACACTGAGATGGGGTAAGGAGGGAAACCTGGGCACAGGGCCTCCTCTCAGGGACATGAGGAGCTGCTGGGGAGAACTTCAGGAGGGTCGGGACTGAGACCTGGGGGTCAAGGCCCTCACCTTATCCTCTCTTCCCAGAGTCCCCTCCTCGGCCCCCCATTCCCGTCGTGGGCGTTGTGGCTGGGCTGGTTGTGGTCACTGGCGCTGTGCTGGTTGGAGCTGTCATGTGGAGGAAGTAGAGCTCAGGTAGGGAAGGGGGGGTGCTCTGAGTTTCCTTATCCTTCTGCAGTGTTTCAAGCCCAGGTGGAAGTCTGTTCTGCCTTGTTGATGGGCAGTGCCGTCTGCACACGTGTGCTCGTCCACCGTGCGGCTCGTTGCTACAGTCACTGTAGTCAAGCACAGGTGAGAGTGAAGGACAGATTAATCACCCCAGTGAATGTGGTGACAGCCCCGATTCCCAGCAGTCACAGGTCAGAGAGCAAGGTCCTTGCTGAGGACAGACTCCAGGAGGACGTTTGGTCTTGCCTTGCCATCTCTTCTCTTCCTGTCCCCAGCCCTGCCCTAGGTCTGTAGTGACAGTCCTGGAAACTTCCCTGTGGTCCAGGCTATCCGTCTCATCTAGGATCTCAGGCCGTGTCTCCTCCATGGCATCTCATGGGGTGTTTTCTTGTCCCAGGTGGAAGAGGAAGGAGTTATGCTCAGGCTGCAAGTAAGTATGGAGGGGGTGATCCCTGAGACCCTG
>NW_023250017.1:411-582 GCF_002007445.2 Ailuropoda melanoleuca | reverse complement strand
TATAAAAACTGCATTTTAGATTTTTCTATTCTTTTGAGTGAGGCTTGGATGGCTATGTATTTTCCCCTTAGCACTGCCTTTGCAGTATCCCATAGGTTTTGGACTGTTGTGCTTTCATTCTCATTGGTCTCCATAAATTGTTTAAATTGATTTTTGATTTCCTGGTTTATC
>NW_023250017.1:0-250 GCF_002007445.2 Ailuropoda melanoleuca | reverse complement strand
GGTTGAGACCTGTTTTGTGTCCCAGAACATGGTCTATTCTTGAGAATGTTCCATGGGCATTAGAATAGAATGAGTATTCTTTGGTTCTGGGGTGTAGTGTTCTATGAGGTCCAACTCATCGAGTATTGCATTCAAAGCTCTTGTTTCTCTGTTGATTTTCTGCTTAGATGATCTATCTATATTGCTGATAGTAGAGTGTTGAGGTCCCCTACTATTAACGTATTTTTATCTATATGTCTCTTTATTGTGG
>NW_023250016.1:0-574 GCF_002007445.2 Ailuropoda melanoleuca | reverse complement strand
GGGGCCAGGGATGCTGCCATCCATCCTACACCACCCAGCACGGCCACAGCAGAAAATGACCCCGCCTGTAACGTCAGTGGGGCCGAGGACGAGAGGCCTGCTATAGCCCCAAACACTGTCACGGATAGTATTTCTCTGCACTAGTTTGTTTCTGTGGAAGCCAAAAAGCAGCCCCAAATAAGAGTTTTGCTAATAGATGAGTACTTCGTTAAGATGTATTTTGGGCAGTTAACTCTTAGGCGAAAATAGCTGGGAGGTAAGAAGACAAAAGTGGTTTGTTTATTTGTTTCTCGTGTATTGAGTTTGAGAAGTAGTTTGTAGATCTTGGATACCCATCTTTTATCTGTAGTGTCCTTTGCAAATATATTCTCCCATTCCGTGGNCTTTGCAAATATATTCTCCCATTCCGTGGGCTGCCTCTTAGTTTTTTTGACTGTTTCCTTGGCTGTGCAGAAGCTTTTTATCTTGATGAGGTCCCACAAATTCATTTATTTAATCTTTTCTTTCTCTTGCCTTTGGAGATGTGTCATGAAAAGGGTTGCTTTGGCCGATGTCGTATAGGTTGCTGCCTATG
>NW_023250015.1:0-883 GCF_002007445.2 Ailuropoda melanoleuca | reverse complement strand
TCCTGGGAAACAAAGTGTGCTCCTGAATAGTATGACAATAAAACCATATTGGAGTATCATCATTATGTGAATTAATATTGTAATTCTAGGCTCCTTCTGAAGGCTTTTTCTTTTTAGTGCCCACAGTTTTAAAATAACNTTAGTGCCCACAGTTTTAAAATAATGATAAAATTATGCCTTTGCTCTTTGTAATGATGTCAAATCATATAGCCATCATTCATAATTATAAGTGTTTAAGTTAATTCCTGACACACTTAAAATAATAAATATTCTCCTTTTTTACAAAAGTCAATTTTAGTACTTAGTAGTTAGGTATACTGCTTAGAAAAATAACTGACATATGTTATTTCCTACCATTTACCTGACCGTGCATTCAACATGGCATTACATAAAATTTGATTTACACAGATACTCAAATTGATTTCCTAAACCTAATTAAGAACGGATTTTATGATGATCTTCTAAGAGGACATTGCATTTAAAAATATTCCTTAGGGTATTACCAGACAGATATTTAATGTTCAAGTACTTGGAAAAAATGTCATCAGCAGCTTCAAGACATTAAGCTAGCCTATTTACTTTACAATAACAGCAGTGGGAGGAAAATCCAGTTATCATCTCTTTTCCACTTTTCGAGTCTTGCATTTTTCCTTTAGCTCAGTGTGTCAAATGATACTCCTTTTACTGTGAAATATTTCAGTAGAGAACTTTAAGGAATCAGTTTTCAACACTTTAATGACCTGAGTTGCACTGATGTAAAGAATTTATTATGATTGGGGAAGAATACTTTTGGTTCCCACACGTCCATTTATTCCATTGCTCACAGCAAGATCACTGTGAAACTTAATTACTTGTTTACAGTGAAGCCCCAACAAAATAGATA
>NW_023250014.1:0-3441 GCF_002007445.2 Ailuropoda melanoleuca | reverse complement strand
AGGCAGACTAAAGGAAGGGAACGCACCAGGGGAGTGACACCTCCAAAGATACAGGAAAGCCTGCTATGGCTCTCAGGCATCAAAATTCAAGGATATGGTTCAAGAATGGAAATTAGAGCCTTGCAAGAGAGGCAACAGGTACAGTGAATATTAGGAGGTCTGGAAGTGACCTCCTGTGCCCAGGCTAGAGAGGTATATGAATGTGGCAGGGCCAACTTGAGAGCAGAGATTGGCAGTGTCCCAGAATTAAAAGTGCTGTAACTGAGACAGGAGTTGAGGAAAACTCACGGACTCATGGAATGTCTCATATCAAACTCAGTCCTACAGCCTCGATCAAAACAGTTTGTAAGGATAGGATCTGCTTATGGGGATTAAGATTTTGATNTTAAAACTCTGAGTCTACACAGGGTGTGAGGAACAAGGAGTAGGGACACTGCCTGGGGAAGTGCATGGAGTTTCATCCCCTTTGGAATGGGATCATTCTGTGGCTACATCCAGAACAGAGCCCATTTCCTGTTCTTCAAATGGGAACTCACCATCACTGTAAGAGTGGTCGCTGTCACACTCTTCTTCCAGAACCGAAGGGGTCAGATCGCAATCATCCACTCTGTCCTGTAGGACTTCCTTCTTTTCANGTCCTACAGCCTCGATCAAAACAGTTTGTAAGGATAGGATCTACTTATGGGGATTAAAACTCTGAGTCTACACAGGGTGTGAGGAACAAGGAGTAGGGACACTGCCTGGGGAAGTGCATGGAGTTTCATCCCCTTTGGAATGGGATCATTCTGTGGCTACATCCAGAACAGAGCCCATTTCCTGTTCTTCAAATGGGAACTCACCATCACTGTAAGAGTGGTCGCTGTCACACTCTTCTTCCAGAACCGAAGGGGTCAGATCACAATCATCCACTCTGTTCTGTAGGACTTCCTTCTTTTCGACTTCTTCCTGCTCCACTCTGTGCCAGGTGAGACAGAAATGACAACAGATCAAACCAGGGGGATCAGACATCATGGCTTCCTAGCTGGTTTTGATGGGAGTTATAGGGAATGGTCACTAGAAGCAAAGGGCCACCGCCTGGAGAGGGAAAATCTATCCATCCTACAAGAATCAAAGTGTGGCTGCCAAGATGGAGGATGAGGGGAGAGTAGCAGTAGCAGATATGCAGAGCACTGCCCACAGCAGGGCTGACGAAGAATGAGACTCTACTATCCCAGTATGGTACAGTCACGGCATGAAGCACAGATGGAGACCAGGCCCGGGGCAGCCACCATGTGCCTGAGTCCCATTGACTTTAACATAGATTGACCAAGTGGTTACAGCTCTGAAGTCATTGCAGACTGCAGAAATGTGTGGCTGCTAGGTACCTTTGTATTAATAGCGTCACATGACACCTCAAGTGTTTGGTTTTGATAAGTTACTTCTCTTGCTGGTTAATTTTGCTAGTGTCTGTGTACCAATTCCTTTGCTGGTCACCTTCCTACCAAGGCCCTTAGAGAACTGTGTAGGAAGTAGATATGCATCTCCTCCTGGTGTCCAGTCACAGGAAAGAATGGGTATTTTGTCCATATGAGGAGTCCTGAGGCTGGTGAATCCGTCTTGGTTCACAACAGGCAACAGGGCCATCCTTTGCTGACCACCTGCAGTTCTGCTTATCCTTGCATCTGACATCTGTGACTCTCTTGACCTGACTTCCTTTTCTTTCTGAGACCCTGTCCATTTTTACCCACACATTACCGGTTCCTGAACATTCATTGTCACCTGGGGGTCAGTGTTTCTTCTTCTTGCTCGTCCTCCTCCTCATCATAATTTTCTGCAAATAAATTCAGAAATGTCCCGTCAGCTATTCCCACATCACCACTATGAACACAGTGGCCTCTATGGCCCGAGACACATAAGTGTCCTTGCATGACTAGGCATCCCCTGCGTTTAGGGCACTGTCTTTAAGAATTGCTGTGGCATGGCTTTCTGATGCATCAGGCAGTGTGTCTCTGATTCTGAGGATCAGCATCACTGACCCTGGGCAACAGTTTCTACTGCCTCTTGTTGTCCATATCAGGGGATGCTTGTCCAGTTTCTTGGCTTCTGCAAACTGTGTCTAGCAGCGTGCCATGAGTCGCGCCACAGGCACGGGCTCTCTGTGCATTCACAGCTCTCACATAAAGCCTCCTCCTTGTCCTGAGGACAGGACAACCACCCTGTCTCACATCCAACCACCGGAGACTCCATGGGCCCCCGCGTGGGCTCCAGTGTTACCAAGGGGTCATCTAGGAAAAGTGTTCCAGTCTAAACAGTGTTACCACCTCCAAGTCCTACTGCATCAAGTACCTCATCCAACTCCATGCAGTCAGGGGCCCTACTTTTTTCTGACGTGCATTCATGAATTTTCCTTATCTGGTCACTACAGTGACGATGGGTTATTTGATATACATTACAGATGAGGAGACAGATATGGACGAAGTAAAACTCACTCTCTCACCCACAGTTAATACAGACTGGGCTGAGTCCGAGAACCTCCCACTTAGGCGGGGATCCTAGCACACTAAGGAGCTGCCTCCTGTCACAGTCTCCTTCCCGGGATCTAACACTGGTGGATGCTGTCTCCTGCCCAAGGGCTGCGTTCCCTCAGGGAGGAAGCAGACATGTGGAGCACTACGCCCTCCAGCCTGTGCATTTCTCCTCTCTGTTACCACCTTCTAGTCCTGGTCCTCTCATGGCCTTGCGCACGATGGGGAACTCAGGACAGCTGCTACTAACAGTGTGAGGGCAGGTGGGAAGTCTCCTGTGAGCCCAGGGCCTTGGAGCAGCTCAGTGCAATCAGGGCCTGTGGCTGCCTTACCTGAGCTGAGCGTTCGGGCTAGGCGCTTGGCCAGCCTGCGTCCCTCAGCCAGTTGCTCTTGGAAGCCCTGTCTTTGGCAATGCTCAGGGTCATCATGGGAGAGGAGGTCCTCGAGGTGTTTATCGAGGAGTTGGGAAACATCTCTCCCTTTGCTTAACTTTTCATTCAAACGGGTCAGTTCTTTAGCCTGGTCTTTGATCAGCAGATGGCACTGTCTANGTCTTTGATCAGCAGATGGCACAGTCTGCGGTGGGACAGAGAGAAAATTTTACAATGCAGAGAGTTGATCAATAGATTATAAGAGCTTTTGTGGAGATTTCTGGCAGAATCTCCCACAGGGAGCCGTCAAAACAAATTCACACACATGTGTGGTGACCTGCCTGTGGCAGAGAAAGAAGAAAGTAAAACAAGGCCTCCTCTGTATCAGAGAGTGCTCCTGTGAGCCCCCATGACATTCCTTGCATCTTTTCCTCTGTAAACAGACCCAGGGGTCCTCCTAAGCACACGTCACAGGCATGTCCTTCAGCTGCTCAATTTGGGCACACCCATTTCCCTGGAAAACTCCATATAGTGTGTCCTGCAGCGAATGGACACACTGGCAGACA
>NW_023250013.1:387-526 GCF_002007445.2 Ailuropoda melanoleuca | reverse complement strand
CCCTTACTCACGAGAGTTGATGATCGTTGATATTTCCCTGGACTCTGTGGGGTCTCAGAGACCACTATGGGCACCCTCGTCAGGCTTCCGCGACCACTTTCCCTCATGTTTCCCTATTCACGAAGGGAGATGATAGTGC
>NW_023250013.1:0-229 GCF_002007445.2 Ailuropoda melanoleuca | reverse complement strand
CTGTGTTCGTCGTGTTTCCCTCACGGTACCAAAGCACCTTGATTCCTGTTCCACCTTCCATAAGGCCGTCGTGACTTCAAGGGCTTTCCCCTCACACTTTGTTTCTTGGTTCTAATGGCTGGGTCCTCCCCAGGCCCCTCCACCCAATGTGGAATCAAGGGCCCCAGTGAAAAGGCTGCTGTTCGCTGGAGGTGTTTTCCTGGACGCTCTGCTTTATTACCAATGAGAA
>NW_023250012.1:0-1568 GCF_002007445.2 Ailuropoda melanoleuca | reverse complement strand
AATATCAACGAACATCATCTCAAATAAGTGTGTCTAAATGAAAAAGTTCAAGAATTTCGAGGACTCAGCGCTCTTCTTATTGGTATTAAAGAAAAGCGTCCAGGATAACAACCCCAGGTAACATCCGCGTTTCCTTGGGCCCCAGATTCCCCATTGGGTAAATGTGCCTTCTAAGCATCCAGCACTTAGAACCAAGAAACAAAGTGCGAAGATAAAGCCCTTGAAGTCACATCGGCCTTATAGAACGTGGAAAAAAAATCAAGGTGCTTTGTTACCGTGAGTGAAACACGATCAGCACAGCACGGAGAAACAAAATTTGGCCAAACCAGCCTCCAATGCAATGTTTGCTTCATGGGTAAATCCCATTAAAACTGCTGGTGGCAATGGAACGAAAATGCCTAAACCATTTCTGTCAGAAACAACACTGTGCAGTGGCCGTCTTAGCACTATCATCATCCTTCGTGAATAGGGAAACATGAGGGAAAGTGTTCACGGAAGCCTGACGAGAGTGCCACATAGTGGTCTCTGAGACACCACACAATCCAGGGTAATATCAACGAACATCATCTCACTTAAATAAGGGAGTATAATTGAAAAAGAACAAGAAATTCGAGGACTCAGCGCCCTTCTCATTGGTATTAAAGAAGAGCGTCCAGGATAACACCTAAAGCTAACAACCGCGTTTCCTTGGGACCCAGATTCCCCATTGGGTAAATGTGCCTTGGAGGCATCCAGCACTTAGAACCTAGAAACAAAATGTGAAGATAAAGACCTTGACGTCACATTGGCCTTATAGAACGTGGAACAAAAATCAAGGTGCTTTGTTACCGTGAGTGAAACACGATCAGCACAGCACGGAGAAACAAAATTTGGCCAAACCAGCCTCCAATGCAATGTTTGCTTCATGGGTAAATCCCATTAAAACTGCTGGTGGCAATGGAACGAAAATGCCTAAACCATTTCTGTCAGAAACAACACTGTGCAGTGGCCGTCTTAGCACTATCATCATCCTTCGTGAATAGGGAAACATGAGGGAAAGTGTTCACGGAAGCCTGACGAGAGTGCCACATAGTGGTCTCTGAGACACCACACAATCCAGGGAAATATCAACGAACATCATCTCACTTAAATAAGGGAGTATAAATGAAAAAGATCAAGAATTTCGAGGACTCAGCGCACTTCTTATTGGTATTAATGAAGAGCGTCCAGGATAACACCTCCAGCTAACATCCGCATTNTTTCCTTTTTTAACCAGGTTCCCCATTGGGTGAATGTGCCTTGGAAGCATCCAGCACTTAGAACCAAGAAAAAAAGTGCGAACATAAAGCCCTTGAAGTCACATNAACGTGGAACAAAAATCAAGGTGCTTTGTTACCGTGAGTGAAACACGATCATCACAGCACGGAGAAACAAAATTTAACCAAACCAGCCTCCAATGCAATGTTTGCTTAATGGGTAAATCCTATTAATACTGCTGGTGGTAATGGAAAGAAAATGCCTAAACCATTTCTGTCAGATACAACACAGTGCAGTGGCCGTCTTAGCACTATCATCATACTTCGTGAATA
>NW_023250011.1:0-1648 GCF_002007445.2 Ailuropoda melanoleuca | reverse complement strand
CCTGTCAGAGACCCAGTATTCGCTGTGTAGATATGAGGAATAAATGAGCTCAGGTACGTGAAGGGCTTAGCATGATACCCAGGAAATAGCCGTCAGTTAATATTAACTGTACTGCTTATTATTGAATAATGAATATGAACGAGGAAATCAGACAATTCTTTGGGAAGTCCTTTATAATTTTATTCTTCAAATACCTCCCCCACTGAATAGTACCCTTGTCTGGCAGGTTGTTGACGTCCTTGGGTACTGAAAGGAATCTNTAGTTGAATATGAACGAGGAAATCAGACAATTCTTTGGGAAAAGTCCTTTATAATTTTATTCTTCAAATACCTCCCCACTGAATAGTACCCCTTGTCTGGCAGGTTGTTGACGTCCTTGGGTACTGAAAGGAATCAGTTCATTTCTTTTCCAATCTCAAGACTCACCTTTCAAGGGCGTCATAGAAGTGCTTTCATTTTTCATAATGCAAAAGTCAGGGTAAGCTAAGAAGTCATAATTACACTTGTCGAATAAATGACAACTTAAGGAAAAACTGAACATACTATGGTTTAAGAATATTGGAAACGGACTTTGGTAGGCTTTTGACGTTCTAATAACACATTATTTTTACTGGCATTTTAACTGTACTAAACACATTGAAACAAGGAAAAGTAAAAAATGTTTCTTGAGTTGGGTGACCTGGGTAGAATAATTACACGTGGGAACATACTTAATTGGCTTTATAATACTTATAATATTGCCTCTTAAATATTTGTGATATGCTTTGTGTGAAACCTTTCACAATGTTTGTTTTTTTTTTAAAGATTTTATTTATTTATTTGACAGAGATAGAGACAGCCAGCGAGAGAGGGAACACAAGCAGGGGGAGCGGGAGAGGAAGAAGCAGGCTCACAGCGGAGGAGCCCGATGTGGGCTCGATCCCACAACGCTGGGATCACGCCCTGAGCCAAAGGCAGACGCCCAACCGCTGTGCCACCCAGGTGCCCCCACAATGTTTTTGTATGCATTTTCTTATTTGATTTTCTACAAAGTTCTCATAGATTGGAACTAAACCTTCTCTCTAATTCAACCATCTTTTACTGAAACCGTTGTATGTCAGTTACACAGGGTAGGATGTTTGTGATTTGGCTACTTGGATTTTTTTACATGGAGAAAAATCTTTTAGCTTTAAAAACAAACTCATATTTTTGATACTGTATTAATAAGTTAATTAATAACAGTAAATTTTACAAGTTTGATTTATAAAAATTAATTTAAAATGCAATTAAGATTAATTCTAGACTTTTTAAATGAACTTGTGCTTTCTGTTTTAAAAATTATTCATTGTTTATTAGTATTTTAAAAGATTTTACCCATAGCTGGCTTAGGCTCTATCTTTAGGAACACAGACTGGAACTGGGCTGATGATACAGAACAGTTCCTTAAATACAGGTTGTAATTTTTCTTTTTTTTAAAACAAAAACTCTGTTGTATGATTTATGTGCAGTTAAATGCATCCATTTTTAGGTGTTCATTTCTGCACATTTTGACAAACGTACACCAGGGTAACAGTTAATAGAACATTGACATTCCTTCGAAGGGTTTTCTTGTGTCTCTTTAAAACTTATACAAACTTTTCAATAATATTTTTACAAATAGTAGAAAGGG
>NW_023250010.1:0-607 GCF_002007445.2 Ailuropoda melanoleuca | reverse complement strand
GGTGACGAAACCCGAACCGGCCCCATTGACAGGCGGTGAAAGCCGTGGACCTTCTCCTGGAGAAATGTTCCAATGCCTGCAGACACACATGCGTGCGCACACGCTCGCACACACGCACACACACACTGGTGNACACACACTGGTGTCCCTGGTTTGCCTATCATTTCATGGGCTCCGCAGACCTTCTGATTCTTACCCACAGTTTCTGAGTGAGAACCCCTGCCCCTGGTGATCTGAAAAGGCTTCAGCACTGCCAAAGGAAAAGAGCTTCTGCTCTTCCGAGGTGCACAAGAAAACTTGAGAAATTTATGTAAAAAGAGGTACACGCCCAACCAGCCAAACCCAGCCCTTGCTGCTCCAGAAGCTTCTCTTTCTGCGCAGTGTCCAGCCTGAAATGGCTTTCTCTTCCAAGGTGCAGGAAACTCTGTGATTAGGATAGCGGATGACAGACAGTGGCCTTGGCCGCTCTCCAGCTATCAGCGTGCTGGCCGGAGAAGCTGGAGCCAACTCTCTCCTGTTTCGGTTTGAGTTTGGGCTCCCGATACCCACGGTGGTTTTAATTCCACGGTGTGTCATGGTTCCGGAGACTAGGGGTTCTCAACCACTG
>NW_023250009.1:0-1495 GCF_002007445.2 Ailuropoda melanoleuca | reverse complement strand
TAAAGAAGGGAGAGAGAAAGCAAGTTTCAAAACCGTGTAGAGCATGAACACTCATACACTGCTGGTGGTATTAGATGAGAGACAGTCACTCCAGAGAGCCACATCCGGCCCAGGGGAAGGTGTGCACACACCACGATTCAGCATGATTCGCACACTCCTAGGGACATATCCTAAAAACCCTCACATCTGTGTATTAGGAGGCATGTACCAGAGCGTTCATTGCCATGATTATTTATTGAACAGAAGGATGTTTAAATAAACTGGAGTATAATCCCAAAATGAAATCGTATACAGCAGGCACATTGAATGAATCCCCAAAACATAAGATTGAGGGGAAGAAAAAGGAAGTTTGCAGAATAGTCACAGTAGGATACGTTCATATAAAGTTTAAACCATGCAAAACAAGCCATCTATTTTTGTGGCTAAATATGTATGTACTAAAAGCATTGAAAACACACATTCAGTTAATAAATTAATAAGCCTCAAATTCAAGATGGCAATGGCCTCTAGGTATAGATAAGAATGGAATTAGGGAGGTTACACAGAGACACTCAAGTGTATACTTAACGCCTTCTTCTTTTTTTTTTTTTAAGATTATTTATTTCTTTGTTTGACGGAAAGAGAGAGAGCACACAAGCAGGGGGAGTTGCAAAGAGAGAGGGAGAAGCAGGCTCCCCACTGAGCAGAGAGCCCAATGTGGGGCTTGATTCCAGGGCCCTGAGATCATGACCCAAGCAGAAAGCAGAGGCTTAACAGACCCAGCCACCCAGGTGCCTCTTAATGCCTCATTTCTTAAAGAACAAAAGAGCTGATGCAAATATAGGAAAATACCAAGATGTGTCTAAGCCGGGTAAGGAGTACATAGAGATTAATTATATTATTCTGCTTTTGTATGTGCCATATTTTATAATTGTTTAAAGGCTTCAATAAGAACACAGAATAGGGGCTTCGGGTCCAGAAACATCCTAAATATTTTGGGTCATTTCACTGCTCTCAGTGATGATGGCCGCCTCCCCAAGCCTGTTGGCAGTCTGGGGGGGCCTCCCTTTTACAGGAACCTCTGTTCTTGTCACTGGGACTGACTTACACCTGTGGACGCCCTCAGTTCTGAAGTCCAGCAAGCCCTGGGCACCGGCGTGACCCCATCTGCTACTCCCCACTGACTGGGACACCTACCGGCAAGTGCCACTGCACCTAGAGCCAGAGTAGTAGGGAGGTGCCCCTCCAGAAGCTGAGTCCAGCCGGGAACCTCAGCAGCTTGACCTCTGCTCCACCCAGCTCTAGCCCAGCAGGAGAGCTCTCCGCGGGAATCACGCGGACACCAGCCCCTGCCCTGGGCCCAGGATGCCCGGCACTGAGCCCGCGGTCCCTGCCTCCGCGTTAGGAGCGAGCGTCAGCCAGAGCTGAGCTGGGCGTGCGCTGGATTCCCATTCAAAAAAGTTCATCTCTGCTTTTTCTTAGTGTTAAGGGCTTGTAAACCACCTGAACGCCATCA
>NW_023250008.1:904-3247 GCF_002007445.2 Ailuropoda melanoleuca | reverse complement strand
ACTAATGAAGCATCAAACTTTACATCGGAATCTGGGAATGTACTGTATGGTGATTAACATAATATAATAAATAAAAATAATAAATAAAAAAAAAAGAAAGTGGCCAGGGTGGATAGATTACTCACGTACAGAGGCAAAAATATCAGAATAACGTCACACCTGTCTACAGAGACCTAGAAAGAGAGGAAGGGTTGGCAGGATATTTTAAAGCTCTATCCAAGAAAAACATGCAGTNTGAGAAGAACATGCAGCCAAGGATCCTTTATCCAGCAAGGCTGTCATTCAGAATTGATGGAGAGATAAGGACATTCCAGGATCAGCAGAAACTGACTGAATTCATAACCACAAAACCAGCCCTACAGGAGCTATTAAGGGGGGTTCTATAAAAGTAAAAAGGCCCCAGGAGTGATACAGAACATAAATTTACAATCTATAGAAACAAAGAATTCAAAGGCAACATGACATCATTAAAATCATATCTCTCAATAATCACTCTCAATGTGAATGGCCTAAATGCTCCCATAAAATGCCACAGGGTTGCAGATTGGATAAAAAGACATGACCCATCCATTTGCTCTCTACAAGAGACTCATTTTGAACCTAAAGATACATCCAGACTGAAAGTGAAGGGATGGAAACAATTTTCATGCCAATGGACCTCAAAAGAAAGCTGGGGTAGCAATTATCATATCAGACAGATTATATTTGAAACTAAAGACTGTAGTTAGAGATACAGAAGGACACTATATTATTTTTAAAGGATGTATCCAACAAGTGGATATGACAATAATAAATATCTATGCCCCCAACAGGGGAGCAGCTAGATACACAAGCCAACTCTTAACCAGAATAAAGAGACATATAGATAAAAATATGTTAATAGTAGCGGACCTCAATACTCCACTATCAGCAATAGACAGATCACCTAAGCAGAAAATCAACAAAGAAACAAGAGCTTTGAATGACAAACTAGACCAGACAGACCTCATAGATATATACAGAACACTATACCCCAGAACAACAGAATACTCATTCTTTTCGAATGCACATGGAACTTTCTCCAGAATAGACCATATACTGGGTCATAAAACAGGTCTCAACCAATACTAAAAGACTGAGATTATTCCCTGCATATTCTCACAAAACAATGCTTTGAAATTGGAACTCAATCACAAAGAAAAATTTGGAAGAAATTCAAACACTTGGAAACTAAGAACCATCCTGCTCAAGAATGATTGGGTAAACCAGGAGATTAAAAATCAATTTAAACATTTATGGAGACCAATGAGAATGAAAACACAATGGTCCAAAAACTATGGGACACTGCAAAGGCAGTCCTAAGGGGAAAATACATAGCCATCCAAGCCTCACTCAAAAGAACAGAAAAATCTAAAATGCAGTTTTTATATTCTCACCGCAAGCAGCTGGAGGGGGAACAGAAGAACAGGCCTAACCCACGCATGAGAAAGCAGTTGATCAAGATTAGAGCAGAGATCAATGAATTAGAAACCAGGAGCATAGTAGAGCAGATCAACAGAACTAGAAGCTGGTTCTTTGAAAGAGTAAATAAGACTGATAAGCCACTGGCCAGACTTATTCAAAAGAATAGAGAAAGGACCTAAATTAATAAAATTATGAATGAAAGGGGAGAGGTCACAATCAACACTAATGAAAGAGGAAGAATCATTAGAAACTTTTATCAACAGCTTTATGCCAATAAATTAAACAACCTGGAAGAAATGCATGCCTTCCTGGAAACCTATAAACTACCAAGACTGAAACAGGAAGAAATTGATTACTTAGACCAATTAATTATGAAGAGATTGAAGCAGTGATCAAAAACCTCCCAAAAAACAAGGGTCCAGGGCCTGACGGATTCCCCGGGGAAGTCTACCAAACATTCAAAGAAGAAATAATACCTATTCTCCTGAAGCTGTTTCAAAAAATAGAAACAGAAGGAAAACTACCAAGCTCATTCTATGAGGCCAGTATTACCTTGATCCCCAAACCAGGCAAAGACCCCATCAAAAAGGAGAATTATAGACCAATATCCCTGATAAATACGGACGCCAAAATTCTCAACAAGATCCTAGCTAATAGGATCCAACAGTACATTAAAAAGATTATCCATCATGACCAAGTGGGATTCATCCCTGGGATGCAAGGTGGCTCAACATTCACAATTCGATCACTGTGATACATCATATCAACAAGAAAAGAGTCAAGAGCCGTATGACCCTCTCAATTGATGCAGAAAAAGCATTTGACAAAATACAGCATCCTTTCCTTATTAAAACCCTTCAGAGTATAGGGAAAGACGGTACATTCCTCAATTTCATAAAA
>NW_023250008.1:510-807 GCF_002007445.2 Ailuropoda melanoleuca | reverse complement strand
GATGCCCACTCTCACCATTATTATTCAACATAGTACTGGAAGTCCTTGCAACAGCAATCAGACAACAAAAAAGGATAAAAGGTATCCAAATCGGCAAAGAAGTCAACTGTCTCTCTTCACAGATGACATGATACTCTATATGGGAAGCCCAAAAGACTCCACCCCCAAACTACTAGAAGTTATAGAGCAATTCAGTAATGTGGCAGGATACAAAATCAACGCTCAGAAATCAGTTGCATTTCTATACACAAACAATGAGACTGAAGAAAGAGAAATTAGGGAATCCATTCCATTTAC
>NW_023250008.1:0-167 GCF_002007445.2 Ailuropoda melanoleuca | reverse complement strand
CCGGATTTCAAGCTATACTACAAAGCTGTGATCACAAAGACAGCATGGTATTGGCACAAAAACAGACCCATAGACCAATGGAACAGAATAGAGACTCAGAAATGGACCCTCGGCTCTTTGGGCAACTAATCTTTGATAAAGAAGGAAAAAACATCCAGTGGAAAAAA
>NW_023250007.1:912-1256 GCF_002007445.2 Ailuropoda melanoleuca | reverse complement strand
AGGAATCAAGGTGTTTTGGTACCATGAATGAAACACGACAAACACAGCACTGAGAAAGACAATTCACCCAAAACCAGCTTCCAAGGAAATGTTTGCTCCCTGGGGAAATCCTGTCAAAACTTCCGGCGGCAATGGAACGAAAAAGCCCAAAACACGTCCTTCAGAAACAACACCGTACAGGGAATGTCTTAGCACTATCATCACCCTTCGTGAATAGGGAAACATGAGGGAAAGTGGTCACGGAAGCCTGACGCGAGTGCCCCATAGTGGTCTTTGAGACCCCACACAGTCCAGGGAAATATCAACGATCATCTCTCTTGAGTAAGGGAGCATGAATGAAAAGG
>NW_023250007.1:578-769 GCF_002007445.2 Ailuropoda melanoleuca | reverse complement strand
GAGGATCCAGCCCTTAGAACCAAGAAACAAAGTGTGAGGGGAAAGCCCTTGAAGTCACGATGGCCTTATGGAGGGTGGAACTGGAAACAAGGTATTTAGTACCGTGAGTGAAACACGACGAACACAGCACTGAAAAGACAATTCGGCCAAAACCCGCTTCCAACGAAATGTTTGCTCCCTGGGGAAATCCT
>NW_023250007.1:0-416 GCF_002007445.2 Ailuropoda melanoleuca | reverse complement strand
CTGACGAGAGTGCCCCATAGTGGTCTCTGAGACCCCACACAGTCCAGGGAAATATCAATCATCATCTCTCGTGAGTAAGGGAGCATGAATGAAAAGGTTCAGGATTTTCGAGGACTCAGCGCCCTTCTCATTGGTAATAAAGCAGAGCGTCCAGTAAAACACCTCCAGCGAACAGCAGCTTTTCACTGGGGACCGCGATTCCACATTGGGTGTAAGGGCCTGGGGAGGATCTAGCCCTTAGGACCAAGATAAAAAGGGAGAGGGGAAAGCCGTTGAAGTCACGATGGTTTTTTTGAAGGTGGAACAGGAATCAAGGTGTTTTGGTACCATGAATGAAACACGAAAAACACAGCACTGAGAAAGACAATTCGGCCAAAACCCGCTTCTAACGAAATGTTTGCTCCCTGGGGAAATCC
>NW_023250006.1:0-574 GCF_002007445.2 Ailuropoda melanoleuca | reverse complement strand
AGCACCCACCAACACACATTCTGAAAGTGCAAAGGAGTTAACATGGGCGAAGCCATTCTTGACCAATGAGGTTAGAAGTGCTTTTGTGTCCTGGACAAATAGTTCTGACATGCATTCATGAGGTAATTAAGAACATCTTCTGGAATGTAGCACTAGGCACCAAGAATGATGACCAGCTCCAGAAGGCATCCTTGATTGGCTTTCCTTCCTTCCTTCCTTATTCCATTTGGCTTATTTGTCCCTTTTGCTCCCTGGCATCATCTCCAAATAAACTACCTGCCTCCAGCCTTCATCTGAGGCACTGCTTTNGCGCACAGATATCGGAAGCTAAACAGAAGGGGGAGGGAGCCGCCGTGTCAGGGCGCCGGGAAGCGGTAGCCACCTACAAGGGGGAGCGGACAGACCGTGAACCCGCACGCTTGAGACAGCAGGCTGAGAAGGGAGCTCCGGGAGCGCACGCGGGGCGGCTGGCGGCTGGAGGGCCACCTGCATGGGGGAGAGGGGGACTCGCGGTCAGCACCCGTGAGACACCAGACTGAGACGGGGAGCTCTGGGAGCCCGCGCAGGGCGGCTG
>NW_023250005.1:0-2697 GCF_002007445.2 Ailuropoda melanoleuca | reverse complement strand
TAAGTAAATGATAAAAAACATTTTTAAAAAATAAACAGAGAACTTAAATAAGAACTGAGTAATAAGAACAACGAGGTGTAAGTTAACGAGCATCCTGTGATCCAATGAAGATCCAGAACAGGGAGAGGCAAGAGGCTCATCAAGTGTGGGGATGGTTTCCATGAGAGAGCAGGTCGGGTGACACCCAGAGGCACTGGAGTGGGGCACTGAGTCCCTGCACACATGAGTTCCACTGGGACATGTTAGTTACATGTACAAACGCACTGTGAATTGCAGCTTGTCACCAAAACAGAATGCCACTCAAGGTCCTGGTCCTCATCCTACATAACTGTGTGACACTAGACTAGTCCTAGTCTCGTCTGTCTCAGCTGGGGCTGCTGTGACGAAGGACCACAGACTGGGCAGCTCAAGTCACAGACGTCTGTTTCCCACTGCTCTGGAAGTCTGCGATGAGAGCGCCTGCATGATCGAGCTCTGTGGAGGTCTCTCTTCCTGGTCCTGTCTTCCAGATGGCTGCCTTCTCGCTGGTCATCACTGGGCCCAGGGAGGGAGGGAGAGGCTCGCTCTCTCAGAAGGGCGCTAATCCCATCTTGGGGGCTCCGCCCTCAAGACCTAATCACCTCCCAGAGGCCCCACCTCCTCACGGCACCACCTTGGGGGAACACAATACTCGGCCTCCAGCGGACTCACTCTGCAAGCGGCTACTCCGGACACGGGCTCACCCTGGAGGAGCAGTCGGAGGAACTGTGTGCAGTAAAAGGCACGCAGCGTCTCTGGCTCAGGGGAAGAACTTGTGATGCAACCTCCTACTTCAAAATCAAGTCTCCATGACAAGATCTTCCCAGCCACAAAGGAGGCCCCCCAGATGGGGGTGACGCTTGCTAACCCAGGACACCTGGGTAATTCTGGATGTCAGATAAGCAAATAACAATGTCCCCCGAGACACTCGTGGACTGAAGAATTCTTTGTTGTTCATCTGAAATCCAAATCTAACTGAGTATCCTGGAGGTTCATGAGCAACCCTACACCTAACATCCGATGCGACACGGTAAATATCGCTTTCCAGAGCCCACGCAGCCCGTATGTGTCATGCAAACTTCCTGCCGAGGGCACTTCTGCTCCAACAACAGGGCCCAGAAATAAGCCATCCGCAAGGCTTACTCCAAAAAGGGCAAAAAATAGGGGCTTCGGGCTATGCTCACGTTAAACCTACAACTGTGCCATCAGCAAATTAAAATCAATTGAAATCAATTTAGCCGGGATAAAGTCTCCCTCCCGGGCTGAGGCTCATCTGCTGTGCTAACAGCTCCCAGCGATGACACAGGTGCTTGTAAATTAATTAGCCTGCTGAAACACACCTTAAATGAATCTCCCAGAACTCCCTGGCAGGGAGCCATCCTGGTCCCACGAGCTGATCAGCGTCTGTAAATATTGAGATTTGATAAAGTAAGCGCTGCTCTGGCAGCAGATGGCTGGGGATGATCTGTTGACACTGCCAGCGATGAGTCACTGTGAAGACTGCACTCCGCAGGCCTCCTCTGGGAGCCGCTGGAGGACCCTGGCCCCTCTGCAGCTATTTGCCTCCTAATTGAAAATCCTTATTCCCAGATGGAGCCAAACGCGCCGCTCCAGGCATGGCTCTGCACTGCTTGACTGTTGATACACGGGTAATTGCTTTCAGTAATGCAGGTTAAATGTGACATTTAGTGCTTAATAAAAATTACCAAGGCCAAAGCCGTTTATCATTCTTACACTTTGGGTTGTCACTTCTAAGGGGATTCTCAAAATTCATTTGAATTCTTGAGAAGGAGACAGCAACTCGAATGCAAAGTCACTGCCAAGATATCTTGATTTGTTAGGGATCCCATCCCTCCTTCCTCCCTTTCCTTCTTCCCTCCTCCCTTCCTTCCTTCTCTCCCTCTCTCTCCCTTCCTCCCTCCCTCCTTCCCTCCTTCCTTCCTCCCTGGTACTTTTAAAAGATTTGTTAACAAAAAACATTCCAAATTTACCTATCGAGCTCTGCGCCTCTCCTCCTTTGTACTTAGCGTGTCGGTAAGTAATATACCATCAGCTGCTGTTGGGTACACAGCCCCGAAAGCAGGTGCCCCTCTGCACCTTGGGCGCGGGCCGTGGCGCTCAAAGTCACTGCCTCTGAGCAGCATAAAGAACAAGCCCTGGAGGGAGAAGACTGTGTTGGCCCCAGCTGATACCAACCACAAACGGTTTTAAATAGAGAAAGAGAACCCATTACTTAGATCACTAGCTTGGGGGGTCCTCACCATAATTATTTCTCACTAACAATGGAAACAATTTCAGAACCGGCCTTTGGGAGAAGCCACCTTCCAGAAATAAAGGGTCCCTAGAAAAGAACTCCCCTGAGCTCATACAGCCTTTCCCAGCAGACCTGCTTCCAGAACATGCTGGAGATGCTGACAGGCAGCAAAAATCACAGAGCTTTCGGCTTCCTATTGGTAGAAATCCCAGAAGAAAGAGCTATGCTGAATCTCCCATTTATCTGGTCATGATGAGTTTCCAATCTCCTCCATTCCTCCCCCCAAAGAGTCCGTCACATTTAAGTCTGGCCCCTATGATCGGATTAGTGGTCTTATAAAGGAGACCCCGAAGGCCCCCTGGCCCCTTCTGCCATCACAACAAGGACACAGCAAGGAGCCACTGTCTGCAAACCTGGAAGAGCCC
>NW_023250004.1:0-590 GCF_002007445.2 Ailuropoda melanoleuca | reverse complement strand
TACTACAAATGCCCCAGATGCCTTTATGCCTTTTTCTTTCTTTTCTTTTCTTTTTCTTTCTTTCTTTCTTTCTTTTCTTTCTTTCTTTCTTTTTCTTTCTTTCTTTCTTTTCTCTTTCTTTCTTTCTCTTTATTTTTCTTTCTTTTTCTTTCTTTCTTTTCTCTTTCCCTTTCTTTCTTTCTTTCTTTCTTTCTGTCTTTTTTTCTTTCTTTCTTATGACTTTTTCTTAACTCTTTGCATGTTCTATTCATCTGTTTCTGCCAACATCTTATGCTAAGGCAGATCCTAGGTAACATAGGCTACTGAAGAAAAGCACAGAAAGTACATCTTAGCTCACTATTTGCCTGATATCAAATTAGCCTCTCTACTGCTTATAATCAGGGATGATCCCTAGTATGCAATACTAATCTATATTTCTAAACTTCAGTATAAAAAACTTAAATTTGGCCTGTTCATTATATTTCCTATATTTCTCGGCAATAGCCTGAAAATGCTAAAAGCCAAACTACTGAAACTCACATTTCTGATTACCTCTTTCTCTCTTCATAAATATTTGCTGGATCCTTATTTTTAAGATCTTGATTCATCTG
>NW_023250003.1:0-10341 GCF_002007445.2 Ailuropoda melanoleuca | reverse complement strand
CATCAGAAACCAGGGATGTACTGTATGGCGACTAACATAATATAATAAAAAACATTAAAAAAAAAAAAAGACTGGATCCTGAATTCCAGGATTTCACCTGCCTGGCCATAGCTGGTTATACATAAGCAATCTAAGCACTTATCAGCTATATGACTCCAAATGGCAGGTATTTCTGTCTGTTTTAGTTACTGCTGTATCTTCTGAGCCTTGAACATATCCCTAATGCCAGAACATAATAGGTACTTAATAAATAATTGAATAAATTATCTTATTTATTCCTCAGACAATTTTAAGGTCTTGACCTAATTACAGTGCTGTCAACTAGCTTAACTTCTTTAGGGAGCCATGATTGTTGAACAGTCAAAAATCAAATCAAACCTATAATGAGATATCACCTCACACCTGTGAGAATGGCTAAAATCAAAAACACAAGAAATAAGTGTTGGTGAGGATGTGGAGAAAAAGGAACACTTGTGCACCATGGGTGGGAATGCAAGCCAGTGTAGCCATTGTGGAAAAAAGGATGGAGGTTCCTCAAAAAATTAAAAATAGAATTACCTGATGATCTAGTGATCCCACTACTGGATATTTATGCAAAGAAAATGAAAACACAAATTTGAATAGATGTATGCACCCCTATGTTTACTGTAGCATTATTTACAATAGCCAACATTCGGAAGCAACCCAAGTGTTCATTGATAGATGAATGGATAAGGAAATTGCAGAAAACGGAATATTACTCAGCCATAAAAAAGAATGAGATCTTGCCATTTGCAACAACACAGATGGATCTAGAGGGTATAATACTAAGTAAAATAAGTCAGTCAGAGGAAGACAAATATCATGTGATTGCATTCATATGTGGAATTTAAGGAACAAAACAAATAAACAAATTAAAAAGAAACAAAAAACCCAGACTCTTAAATATACAGAACAAATGTGGTTGCAAGAAGGGAGGTGGAAGCAGGGTGAAGCAGGTGAAAGAGATTATGCATACGTTTACTGTGATGAGCACTAGTAATGAACTGTTGAATCATACTCTACACTTGAAACTAATATAATACTTTACGTTAATTATAATTGAATTAAAAAAATAAATTTAAAAAATTCCTTTCTAGAGAAATGTCATTCTTATGAGTTTGATTTGCCATTTATATAAATATGTTAAGGAAGTTCTATGAGTTTAGAAGACTCCAAAGATCGAAAATTCCCACTCATAAAAATCTTCAGCTGCCTTGTCCCAAGAGTATGCTTACTGCAACTCTGTTTCCTCTCTTCCTCAGGTTAGAATCCCAAAGCTAAAAATTCCAACATACCCAGGGAATGTATCAAACGTTGTGGGTTTTTTCCCGCCAAACAGAGTCATTTTTGTCTTTGACCAGCCAAAACATGAAAAGGAACTCCTAGCCCATACTGAGGATATTTTGGAAAACCAACTGGATCCTGAATTCCAGAAACAATTAAATAATTTCTGTTCTTATATCTTTACCCATGCAAGGGCTAGGGCCCTCAGGAAAGTCAAGGTCACTGAGAATAGTGACTCCCCTTGTCCAAAATGAAAGTAAAAATGATACAGGTAGCCTTGTTTGTACAGAATCACCTCAGTGGAAATCTAGGTCCTTTGCTCCTTCTTGATTCTTCAGGCAAATGAGGTCCTTCAGAGCTTTTTTGCAGTCACAGGTGGCAATAAAGAAATCCATCCTGCAGGCAGATAAAGCGCTCACCTCTAGGGACAAGGCCATAGCAGGCAAGAGCAGGGCTCCATTCTTGGGTGGGTAAGCTCCTGCTGTGCCCTCTGACAGATGGAGCAAAGATCTTTCCAGAACGATGAGCTTCCCCTTTTTTTGTGAAATGCACACTCTTTTAAACCTGAGAAAAACAAGCAGAGTTGTAGTTGTACATCAGCCAGACAGTCAAGGCCTTTTCCCATCATATTCTGAAACCTGCTCTTGATGATGTGGCCACCCTCAATTTCAAATTCGATTTGGTCTCTGATCTCAAGACAGTAAAGCTCAGGCCTGACCTTTTAGTCTTCTCTTTCTAAAATCTGCATGGGGCAATGGAGCAAGCCAGGAAGGATGTGGCTGAGAAGGAGCAGGAATGGCTGAGAGAGAAACAGTGGGAGCAGCAACAGCAGATGGAGACTCAAGAAAGAAGCCTCAAGGAAAACAAGGCCCAACTAAGCAAGAAGCTGGAGAGGGAAACAGACAATGATCTGAGAGTGCAGACAAGGATACTGGAGCACAAGCTCAACCAGTGTAAACCTGGCAGGACCCATAACTCCTGGGGGCCATTGCCGTGGCACATCAGGAAGCAATGGGTGAAAGCTAAAGCAAAATGGAAAAGAGAAGCATTACTGCCATTCATTGCATTTGATCCACTAAAAGTATTGAATCCTGGCTTTCCAAGAGGTCTTTGAGTTGTGCTCCATACTGAGACCTGGAGAGTCCAGGATGACCTTGGCCCTTTCGAGTCCCTGGAGAATATAAATAACCTCTCTAAGGTGCCATATTGTTGGGATTCTAGAATCATCTCACGGAGCCCAAATTAAACAGAGTTTCATGGATTGCCAAGTAGGTAATCCAACCAGGGGTTTTTTTTGTTGTTGTTTTTTTGTTTTGTTTTGTTTTGTTTTTTTTTTTGAGAGCGAGCGAGCAGGGGGCTCGTTCTGGAGGGGGAGGGGAGGGGCAAAGAAAGAATCTTAAGCAGGCTCCAAGCCCAGTGTGGAGCCCAATATGGGGCTTGAACTCACGACCATGAGATCAGACCTGAGCTGAAATCGAGTGTGACGCTTAACGGACTAAGCCACCCATGCACCCCAATCAGATGTTTTTAATACAGGCAGCAACAGGGTGCTTTACCAACATCACTGAATGTAGTTGTGCCTTGATATAGCATGTTCATTTTTAGAAAAATACACGTGCAAAGTTACACACACACACACACAAACACAAATGAGATCCATTGTGGCATTGCTCTTAATGGAAAGATTGGTAATATAAATGTAAATTTTTATAAATATAAGCAGTAATATAAAGTACTACATATATGGAGTAGAATTCTGTAAACAACAAAGTTTACATATACTAATATAGAACAATCTTCAAGGTATATTTAAAGGTGAAAAAAAAAAGAGACGGAACATTGTGTATATAGTATGGTTTATATGGAAAAAATTCATGGAAGGTTGTAACATTGGTTCCTTCCAGGGAGAAGGGGGTGGGATCAAGAATGGGAGGAAAACATGAATTTTGTAAAGAAAGCTTGTATTACCTATTCATGAGTAAGAAAAAAAAGTATACTAAAATACTACTTCTAAAAACTAATAAAAGAAAAAAGTATACTGTAATATGACTTCTAAAAACTAATAGGAATGTGAAATTGACCACTACTAATAAATTGCTCATTGTTCCTAGAAATCACATCAGGCAATTCAATGAGGGGCTTAAGGCTAAGAATCAGAGTACTGGAAAACACCGAAATTGCATCCTAATCTTGTTTTCACCTTGGCCTTGTTTTTTTTAATCCCTCTATTCACTTTAAAACAAAGGTATTAAGTTTCTGGTGACCCTTTGAAATCTCAGAGTGGCTTCTATTTTCTATTGCTGAATGACACCTTTAAGGCGTTAGAAGCAGAATTACCAAAAAACGAGAACGAGAACACGTGGGTGAGAGGGATCCCATCCCCCTTAAAACATTTCAGTAGCGGCATCTCTCCTATATGTCAGGGCAAAAGGGACAACCTGCCGTTGCAGAACTGGACTCCTGGTCATGCTGGGGTTTGAGAGACCCTGACACACGGAGGACAGGCGTTAGCACTTGAACATCAGAAGCCAAGCTGGTGCAGACAGCTGAGCAGCAAGGTTGGAGTAACAGCCTGTTGGGCCTGAGCATGAAGAACTCAGAAGATGATGAATAGAAGATAAACGGTCAAGAGGGATAGGGAGAAAACAATCAAAGAAGTTACAAGCAGTTTATGAGGAAGCTATTGACTTATAGCCCCATTCAAGTGTTACAGCCCCTAGCCATGATCTGAGCCAGTTTTAGCCCTGAAATCATCACCTGGGGGACAGCCAGGTCCTTAGGAAGAAGGGCCCTGAAATTCCAGGTCAAGAATAATGAACATGATTTCTCCTGCCCTCCCTCTAGCAGACCACTGACTATTTACTCAGGTACACATGCCTGGGGAGATGGGGATACTGAAACATTTAAAAACTCTTGCGTCAGGATCCAATTTGGCATTGATAGCAAGATACTAGACAGACTCATAGCATCAGTCCCCTGTTAAAGTGGGGCACATGGGTCTAGGTAATAAAGGGAGTCCTTCCTCAGCACAACTAACTGGAATTTAGTATTTGCTTCCAATTACATAATAAATTTCATCTGAGTACAGGGACCATTTTTCTGTGCATCCCCTCAGAGTATGCTTAGCAGTCAAATGTGCTGAATAAGCTTCTACTATAAAGACAAAAAGATGATGCATACTAAATTTCTTTTGGAAGAATTACAGGAACTCTTCAAATGTAATAGGTAGTTTGCATTTTAGAGACCAGACTAGGGTCTCCAAGATGAATTAAAGGCTAGTGGAACAAAAGAACTTTTCTGGTGGAATCTCCTCCCCTGTGACCTTGGGTGTCACAATAGCTGTGCCCCCAGTGGCTGTTTTTGATAAAGTGAAGAGACTATCTTGAGTCAAAGGAATCACTTCATTTGTAAATAAAAACAGTTTTGCTTCTTTCTTAATCTCTTCATGCCATTTTCCCCCTTGCCTTATTGCACTGACAAGGACTTCTCATATTACCTGAGGATCTCTACATTAGGTTTAATCAAAGTGGTGAGAGAAAAATCCATTTTTTCTCCTGACAGAAGATGGAAAATATTCAGTAGTTCACTCTGGCGTAGAATATTCATTTTAGGTTTTCACTGATACCATTTATCCAATTTAGAAAGTGGTCTTTTCCAATTTTGCCACAGGTTTTCATTCTTCCTCACTTAAGATTATGTGCCAACTTTGTCAAAAATTTTTTCTGCATCCGTTTTCTTCTTTATTCTCTTAATTTTGTGAATTGCATTTGTTGATTTTTGGATGAAAAATCAATCTTGTTTTCTTGGGAAAACCCCACTTGGTCATGATAAAATACTCTCAATTCATATTGCTGTTTTCAATTTGCAAATGTTTTGTTAAGGATTTTTGTATGTAAGTTCTTCAGAGGCTTGATGTCTAATTTTATTTCATTGTAATGTTCTTGTCATAATTAGGGGTCAGTTTTATGCTGGCCCTATAAAATGACTTATGAAGTGCATGCAACGTTTTTTTGAAAAAGATAGTATATGATTGGTTTTATTTTTCCTTCAAAATTTGGTAATATTCACCAATAAATCTATCTGCTCATTAAGCTGTTTTCCTGAGAAGGTTTTTCATTCCGAAATTAATTTTAGTTTATATACAGCTATTCAAATGTTCTCTTCTTGCATCAATTGTGTTAAGCTGGAATTTTCCAAGAATCTATTTTATCTAGGTTGTCAACTGTATTGGCATAAAGATGTTCATGAAATTTCTCTATTAGGTTCAAAATTGTGCAAGCTATCTCATGATATGGTCACTCTCATTCGTATATTGGTGATTTGTGCTTTCTCTACTTTTTCTTGACCATTCTAAGTTTTGTTTTCTAATTTTCTTTTTTCTATATGCATTGCATTTAATTTCCTCTTTCTTATTTCTTAGGACATAAGCTGGATCAGTAATTCTAATCCTTTTATATTTTATGAAGTTTTAAAATTACAAATTTCTCTATAATCATTGCTTAAATCACATTCCTCAAATATTGATACACTTTATTCTTAAAATATTTTCTAATTTACCCTTGTGATTTTACTTTTACCTCCAGAGTTATATAGGTGTGCTTAATTTCCAAATATTTTGCATTTTATAGATTTTTGAAATTAATTTTTAATCTAATTTTCTTAAGTCAGGGAACATATTCTGTATGATTTTAATCCTTTAAAGTTATTGAGAGTTGTTTTATGTTCCAAAATATAATTTATCATCATGAAATGCATGTCTGTTCTTCAGTTTGACCAGTGCAATTCAAACCAGGGTCATTAAACAGATAAAAACTAATATATTTGGAGCAAATATCATAATGCCTATTTCTTGCTTGCTTGATATTCAGAGGGTATGAGTGGTCTGCTGTGGGAATGGGTTTAAGAGGGAAAGTACGAATTTCTATTGCCTTTTTTATAAA
Source organism: Ailuropoda melanoleuca (assembly GCF_002007445.2). NCBI lineage: Eukaryota > Metazoa > Chordata > Mammalia > Carnivora > Ursidae > Ailuropoda > Ailuropoda melanoleuca. The sequence goes on along the minus strand of NW_023250003.1, from coordinate 4,096 downwards.
CTCTCTTTGTTTCTTACTCCATAGCCTCCTGTCCAAGACATTCTAATCCAGGCTTTTAAAGCAACAGAAGACTGCGACACCTGAGTGGCTCAGTTGGTTAAGCAGCTGCCTTCCACTCAGGTCATGATCCCAGGATCCTGGGATCAAGCCCTGCTTTGGGTTCCTTGCTCAGTGGGGAGCCTGCTTCTCCCTCTGCCTGCCGCTGCTCGCACTCTCTCTCCCTCTGACAAATAAAATCTTAAATAAAATAAATATAAATAAATTAAAAAAAAATAAAGCAACAGAATGACTGCTATGTTCCTCTTTCTAGAATAAGGGCCAAAGTGTGCCAAGATATAATATTTTTGTATCATCTCTGATTTCACTGAACACTTCCAAAAGATATGGTATGCTTTTGCACACGTGTGCTGCTTCTCCTTGAATTTATTTCTCTTGTTTTGTGAAGATTGGGCAGGGGAGAAGGGAAACGTTAGAAGTTTCTTTTACATTCTGTCTGTTGGTCTCTAAGCGCTCCCTAGAAAGGAGTGAAGAACTGAAGAACAGACATGGATTTCATGATGATAAATCATATTTTGGACCATAAACAGGCCCTAAGGAAAGAGTTGCACAGCAACTCCCCCAAAACTTCATCTAGCTACATGTTAGGTGACTGCTTTTTAGTGGACACTTGATGGCAGTCCTTTGATGATACTGTTGTGCTTCCTGGAAAATTATAGTGGAGGAGAGAGGGCAGTGGTTCCAGTTGTGCTTGTTGCGGGGAGGTGGCTGCTGACAAGAGCTGGGTGTTCCTTCAGCTGAGAACGTTTATCACCTTTGTTTCCAGCTGTGGGCTTATGAAGCCATTTCCTGCAAAACAGGAAAAGATCTTTCTCTGCCCTTGATACTACTACACTAAACTATTTTTTTAAATGGTTGAATTCAGCTTCTGGAATGGCATGGAGTTTCACAGATCCACCACCTAGCAAAACAATCATGCTGGTACAAATTGTTCAAAAAGCAACTATTTAAGGTCTCTGGAAACTGCCCTAGGGACATAGAGCAAAAAAATAACTTTGGAAAGAACAGTGAGAGTCCATGGCAGTTGAGCCACTACCCCCAACATTCCTCTCCCCCTCCCAGCTCAGCAGGACAGAATCTCCACTTTGGGTAGGCGTGGCCAAGAAAACCAGGATCTCCCTACCCTCAGCTTCCAGTGAAGGGACAACATATCACACCGAAAGGGGCAGACTACCAGCATTTTTTATCACCCCCAGCTCTGAGTGGCAGAGGCTAATTTCCTGGTAAGTGCAGCCAAGAAGTGAGGGCTTCCTTCCCTCTACCCATTCTCCATTCATTGAGTGGAAGATCTATGGCAGGTGCAGCAGACAGAGAATACTGGAATCCTGATCACACTTGCATAGCTCGCTCATGAGGCAGAGGTTCCACTTCAGAAGAGCAAGTTAAGAAAACAAGAGGCTACTGCCCTTGCCCAGCACCCAGCACTCAGAGGGAAGTGGGCCACTGTCTCACCACTTCTACCCTCCCAGGACCACAGCTCAGAAATTTTGCCTAGAGGAAGGGCAGTCCATAATGAAAAAGACCCTGAAGCTCTCCCCAAGAGGAACTGACTTTATTTGGAACCAATTTTAGGGGAGCCCAAGCCTAAGAACACTGTCAAAACCAATGGTAATTTGGGCAGTCATCAATTAAGAAATTACATATTTCTCTGAATTAAAAGCAACACAGGCCAGCTAGTTCATCAGAGAAAACCAGAAAATAGAGTTAAGAGCCCTCCTGCATTCAGAACCCCAAAAACCAGCCTCAAAAATGATCCTTCCCTAATTTTAATTGGATCAGACTATTCCCTAGGGCAATTATTCCCTAGGGCACTGTCAAAAACTATAGAGCAATCAGCTGGAAACTCACGGAGCCTTGCCTGCTGGTTGTGATACCAGTAGTGGAAGACAGATTAGGGGAGGAGACAAAGAAAAGCCCGATAAAATCCCTGCCGTCCCAGGGTGACTGTGTGCATGCCCAAGGACGGGCCATCCAAGGACTGACACCAGACACTTCACACTGAGGGGGAAAGAAACTTAATTAAAATAGTCTAGCCAAGTTATAACAAAGATAAATTTATTACATGTTTTATGTCCCAGCATGTAGTCTATCTTAGGAAAAGTTCTACGTTCATTTGAAGAGAACACACATTTTGCCATTGTTGGGTGAAATCTTTCATCAATATCAATTAGGACAAGTGAGTCATTAATGTTCTTCAGGTCTTCTATATACTGGTTTTCAGTCTACTTCTCCTAGCAATTATTGAGATAGAGGTATTGAAATTTCCAACTATAATTGTGGATTTGTCTATTTCTCCTGGCAATTCTATTCGATTTTGCTTCTTCCATCTTGAAGCTGTTATTTGTTTGATACATCAACATCTATGATTTTGATGTCCTCCTGTTAAACAGACACCTTTTAATGGTGAAAGATCTTCTCTTTCTTCATGGTATTAACTGCTGTGAAATCTACTGTGTCTCGTATTAATTTGGCCTCTCTGGCTTTCTTTTCCTTGGTGTTCCAGGTTGTATTTTCTGCTTCATTTCCTTTGTGGCAGTGAGGATGTCCTTAGTTTCTTTCAGCTTCCATAAAGGAGACAGAAGGGTAGGAGGAGAGTCCAGGAACGAGGCTGAGAGAGGCAGCTGAGAGCCTGCTCTTGAACTCACTGCCCTGCAGTGCTGTAAAGCAGGAATGATCATTCATCAGCCTTCTGCTACATGCAACTTACTCATGAGCTTAAAGTTCTCCATCTCTAATTCAAAAGAGCACTGGAAGAATGGAGAGATAAGGAAGAAGGTGGCCTGATAGTCTAGCCAGGAAGGGCCAGTCACTGGCTTCAGTTCTGGGGAAGTTCAACTTCTCCACTTCGACTAGAGGGCACTGGGAGGTGACAGCCTCACACCATATCTATCACATAACCCTGGGCAGCAGCAAGTAGAGTGGAATGAACACTGCATGAAGAGATAGAGGTCTTCTTCTGGTCCTTTAAAAAGGGGGAGGGAGACAGTTTTCATCCACGACCTCAAGTTATCTCTCTGTAATATATATATTATGATAGATTGTAATATATATATTATGATAGGTTCTCAACCTAGCTGCACAGGAAGTACTGATATTCTCTTCCCTGCCACCATCTGATTTAATTAATCTAAAGGGTGCTCCAGGTAGCAGTATTTTTTAAACAACCCACATCCCTGCCAGGTGACCATAATGTTTAGCCAGTTATAGGAAAAACTAAACAAAACCAGAATGGCTGTCTCCCAGTGTCTCCCAATGCAAAAGCCTGTATCTCAGTGCACTTAAAATACACTGATTTCTAACTACATCCCTTGGACACATATGCTAGAATGGTGATATGTGAGGTAAGTTTAAACTCACAGCTCTTGAGCAAAATCTTTAAAAGTGCTTCCATGCCCATTTTCAAACAGATTTTCAAAAAGGGAGGCTCAGTTCTCTATGATGGCCTCTCCAATCAAGTACCGTCCTCCCTTCAATAGATGGTTGTTTGTGGACATAGAGAACAAAAATAGTCTTCATCTAGGAGTTTACAGAAAATTATCATCAGAAAAGATTGTTTTTTGAATTTATCTTTCCATTACTTATACTTTTTTAAAATTCTATATTTTTATTAAGTTCAATTAGCCATCATATAATACATCATTAGTTTTTGATGTAGTGTTCAATGATTCATTACTTGCATATAACACCCAGTGCTCATCAGAACACGTGCCCTCCTTAATGCACATCAGCCAGTTACCCCATCCCTCCACTCCCCTCCCTGCTGCAGCCCTCAATTTGTTTCCTGGAATCCTGGTTTGTCTTCCTTTCTGATTTCTTCCCATTCAGTTCTCCCTCCCTTCTTCTATGGTCCTCTGCACTATTCCTTATATTCCACATATTAGTGAAACCATATGATAATTTTCTTTCTCTGCTTGACTTATTTCACTTAGCATAATGGCCTCCAGTTCCATCCACGTCGATGTAAATGATAGGTATTCATCCTTTCTGATGGCTGAGTAATATCCCATTGTATATATGAACCACATCTTCTTTATCCATT
>NW_023250002.1:2252-2519 GCF_002007445.2 Ailuropoda melanoleuca | reverse complement strand
AAGGCTGCTGTTCGCTGGAGTTGTTTTCCTGGACGCTCTGCTTTATTAACAATGAGAAGGGCGCTGAATCCACGAAAATCCTGAAGGTTTTCGTTCATGCTCCCTTACTCACGAGAGATGATGATCGTTGATATTTACCCGGACTGTGTGGTGTCTCAGAGACCACTATGGGGCACTCTCGTCAGGCTTCCGTGACCACTTTACCTCATGTTTCCCTATTCACGAAGGGTGATCATAGTGCTAAGACGGTCCCTGTACGGTGTTGTT
>NW_023250002.1:567-2110 GCF_002007445.2 Ailuropoda melanoleuca | reverse complement strand
CGTGTTTCACTCACGGTACCAAAGCACCTTGATTCCTGTTCCACCTTCCATAAGGCCGTCGTGACTTCAAGGGCTTTCCCCTCACACTTTGTTTCTTGGTTCTAAGGGCTGGATCCTCCACAAGTCCCTACACCCAATGTGGAATCGGGGTCCCCAGTGAAAAGGCTGCTGTTCCCTGGAGGTGTTTTCCTGGACGCTCTGCTTTATTACCAATGAGAAGAGCGCTGAGTCTTCGAAAATCCTGAACCTTTTCATTCATGCTCCCTTACTCACGAGAGATTATGATCATTTATATTTCCCTGGACTGTGTGGTGTCTCAGAGACCACTATGGGGCACTCTCGTCAGGTGTCCGCGACCACTTTCCCTCATGTTTCCCTATTCACGAAGGGTGATGATAGTGCTAAGACGGTCCCTGTACGGTGTTGTTTCTGACGGACGTGTTTTGGGCCTTTTCGTTCCATTGCCGCCAGCAGTTTTGACAGGATTTCCCCAGGGAGCAAGCATTTCGTTGGAAGCGGGTTTTGGCCGAATTGTCTTTCTCAGTGCTGTGTTCGTCGTGTTTCACTCACGGTACCAAAGCACCTTGATTCCTGTTCCACCTTCCATAAGGCCATCGTGACTTCAAGAGCTTTCCGCTCACACTTTGTTTCTTGGTTCTAAGGGCTGGATCGTCCCCATTCCCCTACACCCAACGTCTAATCGGGGTGCCCAGTGAAAAGGCTGCTGTTTGCTTGAGGTGTTTTCATGGATGCTCTGCTTTATTACCAATGAGAAGGGCGCTGAGTCCTCGAAAATCCTGAACCTTTTCATTCATGCTCCCTTACTCACGAGAGATGATGATCGTTGATATTTCCCTGGACTGTGTGGTGTCTCAGAGACCACTATGGGGCACTCTCGTCAGGCTTCCGCGACCACTTTCCCTCATGTTTCCCTATTCACGAAGGGTGATGATAGTGCTAAGACGGTCCCTGTACGGTGTTGTTTCTGACGGACGTGTTTTGGGCCTTTTCGTTCCATTCCCGCTAGCAGTTTTGACAGGATTTCTTCAGGGAGCAAACATTTCGTTGGAAGCTGGTTTTGGCAGAATTGTCTTTCTCAGTGCTGTGTTCATTGTGTTTCACTCACGGTACCAAAGCACCTTGATTCCTGTTCCACCTTCCATAAGGCCGTTGTACTTCAAGGGCTTTCCCTTCACACTTTGTTTCCTGGTTTTAAGGGCTGGATCCTCCCCAGGCCCCTACACCCGATGTGGTATCGGGGTTTCCCAGTGAAAAGTCTGCTCTTCGCTGGAGGTGTTTTCCTGGACGCTCTGCTTTATTACCAATGAGAAGGGCGCTGTCCACGAAAATCCTGAAGGTTTTCGTTTATGCTCCCTTACTCACGAGAGATGATGATCGTTCATATTTCCTTGGACTTTGTGGTGTCTCAGAGACCACTATGGGGCACTCTCGTCAGGCTTCCGTGACCAATTTCCCTTATGTTTCCCTATTCACGAAGGGTGATAATCGTGCTAAGACGGTTCCTGTACGGTGTTTTTTCTGA
>NW_023250002.1:0-274 GCF_002007445.2 Ailuropoda melanoleuca | reverse complement strand
AAGGCTGCTGTTCACTGGAGGTGTTTTCCTGGACGCTCTGCTTTATTACCAATGAGAAGGGCGCTGAGTCCTCGAAAATCCTGAACCTTTTCATTCATGCTCCCTTACTCACGAGAGATGATGATCGTTGATAATTCCCTGGACTGTGTGGGGTCTCAGAGACCACTATGGGGCCCTCTCGTCAGGCTTCCACGACCACTTTACCTCATGTTTCCCTATTCATGAAGGGTGATGATAGTGCTAAGATGGTCCCTGTACGGTGTTGTTTCTGACG
>NW_023250001.1:0-548 GCF_002007445.2 Ailuropoda melanoleuca | reverse complement strand
TTGCCATTTAGTTTTCCCTCCCTTCCCCTATGATCCTCTGCACTGTTTCTCACATACCACATATGTGGGAAGCCACATGATAATTGTCTTTTCTGATTGACTTATTTCTCTGNTTCTGATTGACTTATTTCTCTCAGGATAATACCCTCCATTTCCATCCACATCATTGTAAATTGTAAGATTTCATGGTTTTTCATGGCTGAGTACTATTCCGTTGTGTATATATATACCACATCTTCTTTATCCATTCATCTGCTGGACATTTAGGCTGTTTCCACAGTTTGGCTGTTGTGGACATTGCTGCTGTAGACATTGGTGTCCAGGTGCTCCTTCAGATCACTATGTTTGCATCTTTGGGGTAAATACCTTGTAATACCATTACTGGGTCATACGGTAGCTCTGTTTTTAACATCTTGAGGAACCTCCGTACTGTTTTCCTGACGTAGAGCCTCCATTTATGATTGCATCTCATTATTAGCCTTTTGATTTCGACTTCTTAAGATTTTAGTTCTTTTATTTTCCAGACAGGGATTCTCTAGTGTCTTCTG
>NW_023250000.1:573-759 GCF_002007445.2 Ailuropoda melanoleuca | reverse complement strand
GGAGCATTTAGGCCATTTACATTGAGACTGATTATTGAGAGAGATGATTTTAATGATGCCATGTTGCCAGTGAAGTCATTGTTTCTATAGATTCTGACTTTCTGTTCTGTATCACTCTTGGGGCCTTTTTACTTTTATAGAACCCCCCTTAATATCTCCTGTAGGGCTGGTTTCGTGGTTACGAAA
>NW_023250000.1:229-440 GCF_002007445.2 Ailuropoda melanoleuca | reverse complement strand
CCCCCCCCAACCCTTTCTCTCATTCCAGGTCTGTGTAGACTGGTCTGACGTAATTCTGATACCTTTGCCTTGGTACATGAGAAATTTCTTTGCCCTGGCCGCTTTCAATACTGTTTCCTTGGATCTAATATTTGCAAATTGCACTATGATGTGACGTGGTGTAGGTTTGTCATGGTTGACCTTGGGAGGGGTCCTCTCTGCCTCTTGGACA
>NW_023250000.1:0-160 GCF_002007445.2 Ailuropoda melanoleuca | reverse complement strand
ACCCCCTCAGGGATGCCGATGATTCTGACATTGGAATGTTTCATTGAGTCAGTAATCTCCCGTAACCTACATTCCTGTGCGTGGATTTTTTTGAGTCCGGATTCTATTTTAGTTTTCTCTTCTACTAACCCATCCTCCAGTTCACTGATACGTTCTTCTG
>NW_023249999.1:0-658 GCF_002007445.2 Ailuropoda melanoleuca | reverse complement strand
AACTCCTGCACCCTCCCCACCGGGCATCACCAGCCAAGCCCCAATGCCCAGGCTACCTCGGCCCTGTGCTTTGGCTCGTCCTGCCTGCCCACGCCCGACACCTCTGCCATCCGCCAGCCTGCTTCCTGGCCACTGAGTAGCATGAGGCTCTACCCCCGAGCTGCCAACCGGAGCGGGTGCTCTCANTGCTCTCAGGTCTGCTCGGAAATCCTTCCATTCACCTGGAATTAACCCTTCATTCCTCTCCCACGGCTATTCCCAACCTTCTCTCTTCTTGCCAAACAGACAAAGATGCTAACACGTCCCCAAGTCTGCACGCCTTCCTCATTCTTCCCCTCTCCAACTTGAACTTGACTCACTGGTGTGTAAAGATGACAGTGGTATACTCTTTGGCGATAAAATTCAGAACAATATACAACAGATTGGTGGTTGCCAAAGGCGGGGAGAGGGGAGTAGAGGAAGGCGGTCGACGTGTACAAACTTCCAGTTATCAGATAAGTCAGTCATGAGGATGTAATGCACAGCGTGGGGACTCTAGTTAATAATACTCCAGGGCGTGTTTGAAAGTTACTGAGAGAAGAGATCTTAAAAGTTTTGAAACTACATAAGGCGATGGGTGTTAACTAGACTTACCATGATGATCACTTCACAATTTTAC
>NW_023249998.1:1102-1204 GCF_002007445.2 Ailuropoda melanoleuca | reverse complement strand
AGTGTTTGAGTTTCTTCCAAATTTTTCCTTGTGGTTGAGTTCCAAATTCAGAGCGTTGTGGTCTGAGAATACGCAGGGGATAATTTCAATCTTTTGGTATCA
>NW_023249998.1:232-853 GCF_002007445.2 Ailuropoda melanoleuca | reverse complement strand
TCTATTCTTGAGAATGTTCCATGGGCATTAGAATAGAATGAGTATTCTTTGGTTCTGGGGTGTAGTGTTCTATATATATCTATGAGGTCCAACTCGTCGAGTATGGCATTCAAAGCCTTTGATTCTGCTTCATTTTTGCCAGGGTGTTCTGTCTATTTCTGATAGTGGGGTGTTGAGGTGCCCTACTATTAATGTGTTTTTATCTATATGTCTCTTTATTTTGGTTAAGAGTTGGCTTGTGTATCTTGCTGCTCCCCTGTTGGGGGCATATATATTTATAATTGTCATATCCAATGGATATGAATACTTCCTTTAAGAATAATATAGTGCCCTCTGCATCTCTAACTAAAGCCCCTAGTTTAAAATCCAATCTATCTGATATGAGAATTGCTACCCCAGCTTTCTTTTGAGGTTCATTTGCGTGAAAGATGGTACTCCATCCCCTTACTCTCAGTCTGAATGCATCTTTGGGTTAGAATGAGTCTCTTGTAGACAGCAAATGGATGGGTCATTTCTTTTCATCCAATCTGTAACCCTATGGTGTTTTAAACCATTCACACTGGCACTAAGAACTGAGAGATATGATTTTAATGATGCCATGTTGCCAGTAAAGTCTTTTTT
>NW_023249998.1:0-206 GCF_002007445.2 Ailuropoda melanoleuca | reverse complement strand
TTTTTTGTATCGGTTGTGACTTTCTGTTCTGTATCACTCTTGGGGCCTTTTTACCTTTATAGAACCCCCCTTAATATCTCCTGTAGGGCTGGTTTTGTCGTTACAAAATTGGTTAATGACTGGCGATTCTGGAATGTCCTTTATTTCTCCATCAATTCTGAATGACAGCCTTGCTGGATAAAGGATCCTTGGCTTCATGTTTTTCT
>NW_023249997.1:0-1338 GCF_002007445.2 Ailuropoda melanoleuca | reverse complement strand
AAGGTAAAAAATGGGCAGAAGGCATGAAGAGACATTTCTCCAAAGAAGACATCCAGATGGCCCACAGAGATTCTCAACGTCACTCATCATCAGGCAAATGCAATCAAAACTACGAGATACCACCTCACACCTANATACCACCTCACACCTGTCAGAATGGCTAAAATCAACAACACAAGAAACAGCAGGTGTTGGTGAGGATGAGAAGAAAGGGGAACCCTCATGCACTACTGGGAACGCAAACTGCTACAGCCAGTGTAGAAACAGTATAGAGGTTCCTCAGAAAGTTAAAATCAGAATTACCCTTCAATCTAGCAACTACACTACTGGGCATTTACCCAAAGGATAAAAAAATATGAATTCTAAGGGACACATGCACCCTGATGTTGACAGCAGCATTATCAACAATAGCTAAATTATGGAAATAGCCCAAATGTCCAACGACTGATAAATGGATAAAGGAGATGTATACATACATATACATATGTATGTATACATACAATGGATTATTACTGGGCATTAAAAGAATGAAATCTTGTCATTTACAATGATGTGGATGGAGCTAGAGTGTATTATGCTAAGTAAGTCAGTCGGAGAAAGACAAATATCAGAAAATTTCTCATATGTGGAATTTAAGAAACAAATGAGCAAAGTTGGGAGGGGGAGACAAACCAAGAAACAGACTCTTAGCTATGGAGGACACGTTGCTGGTTACCAGCGAGTAGGTAGGTGTGGGGACAGGGAAATAGGTAATGGAGCTTAAGGAGCGCACTTGTGTGAGCACAGGAGGATGCATGGAAGTGCTGAATCACTGTATCGTACACCTGAAACTAGTATCACGCTGTATATTAACTGGAATTTAAATAAAATCTTAAAAAGACAAAACAAAATAAAATAAAAATGAAAGATAATATAAAGCTCAGAGATGAAGATACAAAATTGTATCTTTGTGATCCAGAAGTAGAGAATTATTTCTGCAATAATATTAAACATTCACCAATCATTAAGATCGATAAAACGACTGGAACTAACTACATCAAAATTTGAAATATCTGTTCAGCCAAGAGAGACAAGTATGAGGCTATTTGGCAGGTGATAGACAGGAAGATCATTCAAATGTAGAAACTTGATGAATATCTAAGAATATATAAGAGATTCCTAAAAATATAAACAAATGCGGGAAAACTAATAAAAGTGCAGTTTAGCAAAGACAGGAAATAGGCAAATAATAAAGGGGAACCCAAAAAGCTAACAAGTTAAGAAAAAAGACACTTGAATTTATTAGTAGTTAGACACTTTCAAAGAAAAGTAGCAATAGGTCATCATTCTACCAACTGC
>NW_023249996.1:219-1247 GCF_002007445.2 Ailuropoda melanoleuca | reverse complement strand
GGCTGGTCATATTTGGCTTTCATTATGTTGTGATATATTCTTTCTATATGTAATTTGTTGAGAGTCTTTATCATTCGAGGGTATTGTATTTTGCCCAATGTTTTTTTCTGTATCTATTGAGACAAACATATGTTTTTCATTCTTCATTCTGTTAATGTGGTGTCTCACATTTATTGATTTGAGTATGTGGAACCATCTCGGAATCCCAGGAATAAATCTCACTTGATTATGGTGTATGGTCATTTTAATGTACTGTTGAATTTGCTTTGCTAGAATTTTGTGGAAGATTATTGCATCTATATTTATAAGGGATATCAGCTTTTAATTTTCTATTCTTGTGGTGTCCTGAGTTTAGATGTATTCCTTCCTTCCTCTTCTTGGTTTTTTTGTTTGTTTGTTTTGTTTTGTTTTGTTTTGTTTTTTGAATCTGAGAAAGATTAGTGACAATTCTTTCTCAAATTTTGGTAACATTCACCAGTGAAGATAGCTGGTCTTGGCTTTTATTTTCTGGGAGGTTTTTGAATACCGATTCTATCTTCTTCCCCATTATTGGTCTGTTCAGATTTTCTTTTTCTTTTTTTAATGTTTTTTTATTATATTATGTTAGTCACCATGCAGTATATCCCTGGTTTCCNCTATCTTCTTCCCCATTATTGGTCTGTTCAGATTTTCTTTTTCTTTTTTTAATGTTTTTTTATTATATTATGTTAGTCACCATGCAGTATATCCCTGGTTTCCGATGTAAAGTTTGATGATTCATTAGTTGCGTATAACACCCAGTGCACCATGCAATAAGTGCCCTCCTTACTACCCATCACTGGTCGACCCCTTCCCCTGCCCCCCTCCCCTCTGAGGCCCTCAGTTTGTTTCTCATAGTCCATAGTCTCTCATGCTTCATTCCCCCTTCTGATTACCCCCCTTTCTTTATCCCTTTCTTCCCCTACCGATCTTCCTAGTTCTTATGTTCCATAGATGAGAGAAACCATATGATAATTGTCTTTCTCTGCTTGACTTATTTCACTTAGCAT
>NW_023249996.1:0-156 GCF_002007445.2 Ailuropoda melanoleuca | reverse complement strand
GTTCTTTCTGATAGCTGAGTAATATTCCATTGTATATATGAACCACAACTTCTTAATCCAGTCATCTGTTGAAGGGCATCTTGTTTCCTTCCACGATTTACCTATTGTGGACAATGCTGCTATGAACATTGGGTGCATATGGCCCTTCTCTTCACT
>NW_023249995.1:0-3414 GCF_002007445.2 Ailuropoda melanoleuca | reverse complement strand
GTGTTCCCTCTCTCGCTGGCTGTCTCTCTCTCTGTCGAATAAATAAATAAATAATCTTTAAAAAAAAAAAAGTCTAGAAAATGTTTTGATGGGTAGGTAATTTTTTTCCATTTAGCATAGGACTCCATGTCACCATAGCACAACAATTTTATTCAAATTCTGAAATTAAAATTCTGGACTTTTTATTTCAATTTAAGATTTAGATCACTTATCTTTCCTATGTATAGGAATATATATATTTGCACACACACACATATGGATACATCCACATATTTAACAAACTCCGGTTACTTGTAAACTGACATCTTAATAAACTGCATTTCACACTTGAAATGACATGCTTCTCTTTCATAATTAGTCTCTCTTGGTTTTTTTCCTCAAACATCTATTCTTATCTTTTATTCCCCCAGATTTTGATAGAAACATAGAAAGAAGAAACAGTTTATTTTTATAGAACTTGAGGATAAGGAAAACAATATTACAAGTTTAACTGCAAGTGGGAACTGGCACTGAGGAAGCGAGGAGGCGGGCTGGGCTTCCCGGGAAGCCTGTGAGCTCCTTCCACCCAGAACAGCCCCTGCATGGGACGGAGGCCCAGGGCTGCCAGATCATCTGCCTCATCAGAGAATCTGGAACTCTGGATTCTTATTGCCATCCCCTGATTAAAACAATATATATGGCCAATTAACTCAAATTAGAAAACAAAGTAAAATAATAAAAGCAAAACTACACGGAGTTAGGTCTCCAGTGTGCGGGGTCCCCAAACACATCTGTGGGCTGGAACGTGGTCACAGATGACCAGTCTGCATCTTCTGACTTATGGCTATCATGTATAAGCCATAACCTGTGAAAAAATTTAAGAGAATAAAAAGGTCGTGTTTGTAATGATGACAAAAATTATTAACGACTGAGGAATAAACTTTACAGGCATTGTTAAAGCCAATAGGAAAAAAACTATAAAACTGTATTGATGGATATGAAAGATTTAAATAAATCCTAATTGTACTGCATTTCAGTAAGACAAAAAAATCTTACGGCTATTGTGATGATTAATTTTATGTGTCACCTTGACGTCCCGTGGCACCCAGGTTTTGGTCAAAGATTAGTCTAGAGGCTGCTATGAAGATATTGCTGAGATGTGATTAACACGTAATCAGCAGACTGTGAGCAAAGCAGATTACCTCCAAAATGTGGAGGGGCCTTCTCTAAACAGTTGAAGACCTTAAGAAAACACCGAGGACCCCCAAGAGAGAAGGAATTCTGTTCCAGAAAAATCTTTTGATTTGCGAATGCAACATCAAGCCTTCCCTAGCTCTCCAGCCTACCAGCCTGTCCTGCAGACTGCACTTGCCAGCCCCATAGTCACAGGAGCCAGTTCCTTAAAATCTCTGTCTCTCAACCTCTCTCTTTGTCTCTATCTACACACATACACGCACACATACATCCTATGGTTCTGTTTTCTGGAAAACCCTGACTGATACAACTATGTAAATTCTCCTCTCATCATCCTAATTCAGTGAAATGTGAAATGCTCACCCAGATGATGATGGTGATGATGGTGATGATGATGGTGATGGTGGTGATGATGATGATGGTGATGATGATGGTGATAATGATGATGGTGATAGTGATGATGGTGATGACAATGGTGACGATGGTGACGATGATGGTGATGGTGGTGATGATGATGGTGATGATGGTGATGATGATGACGATGATGATGGTGATGATGATGACGATGATGGTGATAGTGATAGTGATGATAGTGATGATGAAGGTGACGATGGTGACGATGATGGTGATGATGGTGATGATGATGGTGACGATGATGGTGATGATAGTGACGATGATGGTGATGATGANTGATGATGACGATGATGATGGTGATGATGATGACGATGATGGTGATAGTGATAGTGATGATAGTGATGATGATGGTGACGATGGTGACGATGATGGTGATGGTGATAGTGATGATGGTGATGACAATGGTGACGATGGTGACGATGATGGTGATGATAGTGATGATGATGACGATGATGGTGATGGTGGTGATGATGATGGTGATGATGGTGGTGATGGTGATGATGATGACGATGATGGTGATAGTGATGATGGTGATGGTGATGACAGTGATGATGATGGTGATGATGATGGTGGTGATGATGACGATGATGGTGATAGTGATGATGGTGATGATGGTGATGACGATGGTGATGATGATGGTGATGATTATGACGATGATGGTGATAGTGATGATGGTGATGGTGATGATGGTGATGATAATGGTGATGATGGTGATGACGATAATCAGGAAGCTGATGACTTTTTATGTGCTTGGAAAGGTCCATTGACTACATGGCTTTAAAGCTGACCTTGAAAAATAAAACCAAGGAACAGACTCTTAACTATAGAGAACAAACTGGTGGTTACCAGAGGGGAGCTAGGTGAGGGGGGGATGGGTGAAATAGGTGAAGAGGATTAGGGAGGACACTTGTTGTGACGAGCACTGGGTGTTGTATGGGAGTGTTGAATCACTATATTGTACACCTGGAACTAATATTACACTGTATGTTAACTAACTGGAATTTAAATAAAAACTTACAGAAAAAAAAAAAGAAAAAAATACACATAAATATCAAAAGTAAATATTAAGTAATAAATGCAGAGAGGAAAATGTAACATACCAAGACTGTAACATATATACAGAGATAAGTAACAGCATAATACTAGAATATCAAATCAAAGAAATAAAACCAAAGATTAAAATATATTTAAGCATTTAATGCATAAGTGTAGAATTTCAAATAAGTGAAGATAGGATGTATTTAATGAATACAAGGTGTTGGGACAACTAATGAAGCATTTTGAAAAAATATTAATTTAATTTCTGTATTCTGACCAGAAACCACATAGATTCTGTATTTTGACTATAAGCCACAAATTAAAGATATAAATGCAAAATGAATATATAAAATATGAAAGAAAACAGAGGTCAATATAAATATAATCTTGGGATAGAGATGACTTTTTAAAGTATCACACTAAGACAGGAATTATAAAACTATCATTACATTTTATCATATTAATGCTCAAAAATAAAAAATATTTGCAAACCAGTAAGAAGAAATTACTTAGAAATCACTAAGAAGGGCACAATTACCCAAAAAGGAAAATAAAGTACAAGAAAGACAATCAATGAAAGAAGAAAAACAAATAGCTTGCATATGTTGAAAAAATTTCTTATAAAAAATTGCATATAATAAAAAAGCATTGGAATAAACATTTTACCTAAAAGTTTGGAAAAACGATCCCAGTGTTAATAGATGTAGAAAATGGATATAGAAACAAAATGGTGAAATCTTTTTGGAGGGCAGCATCCAAATATACGTGTGTGTGTGTGTGTGTGTGTGT